>NC_058369.1:83175180-83475180 GCF_018350175.1 Felis catus
TCATATGGTAGGTCTATTTTTAATTTTTTTGAAGAACCCCCATACTGTATTTCATAGTGGCTGCACCAATTTACATTTCCACCAGGAGTGCACAAGTGTTTCCTTTTGTCCACAGCCTTGATGGCACTTATAATCTTTTGTCTTTTTGATAACAGTTATTCTAACAGTGTTCAGTGATATCTCATCATTATTTTGATTTGTGATTGCCTGGTAATTAGTGATAACAAGCACCTTTTCATCTACCCATTGATCATTTGCTTATCTTCTTTTAAAAAATGTCTATCCAGGTCCTTTGCCCATTTTTAAATTGATGTTGTTTTTGCTGTTGTTGTTTTGTTATTGATTTGTATAAGTTCTTTACATATTTTGGATATAACTCATCAGAATATGATCTACAGGTATTTTCTCACATTCAGTAAGTTGCTTTTGTATATTGTTTCCTTTGCTGTGCAGAAGCCTTTTAGTCTGATGTAGTCTCACTTGTTTATTTTTGCTTTTGTTACCTGTGTTTTTGGGGTCATATCCAAATAATCGTTAATTTTTAAAAAATCAAATAAATAAATCAAGACTAATGTCAAGGAGCTTTTCCCTGTGTTTTCTTCTAAGAGTTTTATGATTTCAGGTCCTTCAAATATTTCTTCAGCATTGGGGTGCCTAGGTGGCTCAGTCCATTGAGCATCTGACTTCGACTCAGGTCATGATCTCACAATTTGTGAGTTTAAGCCCCGCATCAGGCTCTAGGCTGTCAACGCAGAGCCTGCTTTGGGTCCTCTGTCTCCCTCCCTGTCTACCCTTCTCCCATTCTCTCTCTCTCAAAAATAAATACACATTAAAAAATAGTTCTTCAGCATCATTCATGACAATAATATCTTCCCTAAAAAATTTACAATTGCCAAAAAGAAGAAAGATTTTTAAGGCTCCCTTTTAGCAAACATGAAGCAGTGAAATGGTTACTCTTGACTCTGCAAGATGTTAGAAACATTGAAATCAACCTAAAGCCCTATTGTAGGAGGGCACAATGTAGCTCTGTGATAATTTACAACATTTCTTCCTTCGCAGAGTTTGGGTCCTATTATCACCTAAGAGGACATATGATAAGATGATCTTACAACTGTGGCAGTAATTGTAATAGTCCCAGCTGTGACTTGGTCTCAATAACTACCCAGTTGGCCCACTTGAAGGTGGTCATACAGTGCTTTTGCTGCTATTTTAGCAATGGACCTTCTGGAACACTTTTCTTCTCTGCAAAGCCTTGTAGTCAACACACCAAGATGACTTTAAAGTCTCATTCATTTAATAATCAAGGTCAAGTGCAGGGTGGTGTTATGCAGTCATTTAAATATACATGATACTAATTTTAAATTCTAGGGACCCAGTTCTATTTTAGCAGCTTAACAAAATGTACTGTGTTCTTTGGTAACGGAGGGACTACTTCTAGAAGTGCCCCCAAGTTATTACAGGAAATATTTGCATGATTATAACTCTGCTTGCAGGAGATTGCAATTCTAGTAGAACAAAAAAACCCACAAAAACAAAAACAAAACAAAAGAAATAACGGTTGGGTCCTGGAGAAAGAAATTGCTTTTATTTATTGTCTTTAAGTTGTAAGATTTACAAGTATATTTTGGAGTTTCTTCTCTCTCCCCCTAAGTTGACCTTTGTATTAGAGAGTTTATTATCTGACTAATTTGAGATCACCCTTTTAACAGATTCTTCTCATTTCAGGAAGAAAAAGGAAAACAGAAGGTGTTGGTAATAAGTGTCTAGTTCAGAAAAGATTTGCTTTTTTAGAACTAATGGTGTTTCCTGTACTGCTGTGGGGCTTATTTAAAGCAGTTAGTGATTTTTAAAACATGATATCTATGAACATAAAGAATTGCCAAAGAATCTGATATGAAATAATTTTCCATGATGATGCTCATTAGTATTAAGGTCAGCTTAAGCTTGTCCTGCTTAAAGGGAATCTACTAAGTAGAAAAGTACCTGAGGATCAGTTTAAAGTGCTGTGTTCCTCTTGCACTGAGTTTTTGTACTGATTCATCTCTCTGTGGCTCAATTTTTTCATCTGCAAAATATATGTGCCTTCATGCTTACTGTCACATCTCGGTTTGAGAAATGTTTATTTTTTTAACGTTTATTTTTTTAACGTTTATTTTTAAGTGAGAGATGGGGGGGAGTGGCAGAGAGAGAGAGAGACAGAATCCGAAGCAGGCTTCAGGCTCCGAGCTGTCAGCACAGAGCCCAATGCGGGGCTCGAACCCACAAACCACGAGATCATGACCTGAGCCGAAGTCGGATGCTTAACCGACTGAGCCATCCAGGCACCCCAAGATGTTTATTTTTAATAAAACTGATGTGAGTGAAACCTGGAGGCATTATATATATAATTTGTACATAAAACTGTATAATTTGTACACACACACACACACACACACACACACCACACACACATAATTTGCCACCCATAGCTACCTCTGAGCAATTTCGGTAACATTGAAAACAATGTTACAAGGAAGAAAATGGAAGGAGAGCCATAAGAAAACAAGGACTCATGTAGTCCAGTAAATAAGGGATAAGTAAAGATATCTACATGAGGACTTGTAGATAAAAGGAAATATTCACCCAAGTTTGTAGCTTGAAGGATGGAAGAAGAGAGATGATATGTGCCACTCTCCACACAGAGCAGGGGCAGACAAGGGAATTCTGACTGTGAGAGCATTAACGTTGAGAACAGAACGTATAACTTTGGCATAGGAAGAAAGAAAAATGAAGATTAATATGAATGATTGAACTTGGGATATGGTATAGAAATATGGAAATCAGCAAACTGATTTGGAAGGGAATAGGAAGACAAATCCGTTTTCAACACGTTAAGTTTGAAGTGACAGTAGAATATCCATGCACAGATGTCCAACTGACATTTGGACAGTTGAGACTGAGGTTCAAAAGAGAGGTGAGAGCCACAGATTGGTTTTGGGGAGTATTCTGGAGGTGATAATTGAAGTCATGTAAGTGTATAGGGTTTCCAAGGGAGAAAGAATAAAATGACATGGAAAAAGGCCAAATATGATGTGAACACTTAAATGGTACAAATTAATTTGTGATATAAGTGTTAATCTAGATAGTTTTCAAAGAAAAAAATTTCTGAGAGCATGAAAACACACACAAAATTCTTTTGCAGTTTCAAAGCTTTATTTTTATGTCAGCACCAAAAATAATATACAACCAGAAGTTCTTCCTGGGCTTCAGATATAGACAGATCTGTGTTTGAGCCTCTGTTTTTCCATTTGATAGCCTTTGTCTGCATCCTGATAGTATGCTCTTAACAATTACACAATTATCCTGCTCTTTATAAGGCCGGATTCTCTGCTGAGAGGGTCAGGATGAAAGAGAAGGCTGCTCAAGGATAATGTATAGCAAGGGCACCTGGGTGGCTCAGTTAAGCATCCAACTCTTGATTTCGGTTCAGGTCATGATTGCATGGTTTGTGGGATTGAGCCCCGCATTGGGCTCTGCATTGACAGCAGGGAGCCTGCTTGGGATTCTCTTCTCTCCTCCTTTTCTGCCTCTTCTCCTGACTTGTGTTCTCTCTCTCTCTCTCTCTCTCTCTCTCTCTCTCAAAATAAATAAATAAATAAATCTTTAGAAAAAGGATAACGTATAGCCTTTGTGGGGGAAGGAGCTGAGGCTCAGGATGAGCATCTTGCATTTATAAAGGTTCATTGACTTTTAACTTCTTCAGGCACTACACACTTAGTTGTTCCAGGGAAAGACAGAGGAAGCAAATAGTAGTATCAACTCATGTTTAGATGTCTGGAGTTCTAACAAGTTCAAGATCCTGGGCAGGTAACTGAGTAGCTGGAATTGAATGGGCTATGAGACTAGATTATTAGCTGGATCACTTACGTGAATGTTGAAATCTCCGAGGTTAGCATGAAGGGAGCCTGAAATTCAGACTCCAAAGTCTTTAATGAATACAGGGAGTGATCAGGAGGCAGGCAACTGTGAGACGTAGGTGTCATGACAGGAAGGGGTACAGAACTGAGATTTTAGATCAGGATGGAGGAGCAATGACTAGAAGAGGTGATGGGGATACAGAAGACCAGCTCATCTTCCTTCTGGCATAGGGACCATGCAGTTTGAGGGAATGGGCAGTCATCTCTTGGAATGAATGCAGAAGAAGCAGTATCCTCAGAGGATATTCAGATTTCAATCAAGATAGGAGACTAAGAGATCACTGAATGAATTATTAACTAAGAAATAAATATTTTGGAGAGGACAGGGAAAGGTTGCAGGGGATACTCTAAAGTAAGAGCAAAGAAATTTCGAAAAGTAAGGGCATAAAGGTAGATGAAAGGATAGAAGAAAAGGATGTGTGTGGGGGTAGGACTTGGGGCTAATGACAGAAGACCCCAGGGATGAGAGGCACACTCCCTCTAACATGTACCACTGTCACTAGTCTCAGGACACATCAGCTTCCTTCTCTGGAAAGACTGGCAAAGGCCTTATTAGGTAAGTACCACCAGGGGTTTCACTCTAGGGAAACAGGACACCCAGTCCAGAGTATCAGTGATAGACAAAGATATCCCATGTTACTGAGAGCTATACATACATATCCAACTTTGATCCTAATAGGTAAAAAAAAAAAATCAATCACTATTAGAGTGTTATTTAAAATGAGTTCTATCTCTATTATTTCTCCTATTTTGTTCATTTATGTTCCTCCCTCCTTCACTTTCTATTGCTGACGTTATGTGTCTTTCTGTAGCAGACTCAATGTGGCACAGATGTCCCATACACTGCAGTGAAAAGGAAATGGTTTCCTTAGCAACAATAGCCACACAAAAGCTTGAAGAATTTTCTTTGCTACTCATGTGATGTCTTAGGGCTTTAAAGAATCCAAACAGTAGGAAACAATAATAAACATCCGATTGGAACATATTGCAATGGAGACATGCAGAGTGAACGAAAAGGCATTTGCTATTTATCGATAGTTGATGGAGAGATTTTAAGTGACCTGAACTTTAGCATCATGTTTCATTCTTTTTCTCAGTGAAACATAAAATCATACCATATCTAGTTATGTGGGCTGAAATATATTCTTTCAGGACAATTTCACTGTCACCTAGATCTAATAATCATAAACAGATGAGTTTTTGAGCCATTACACAAAAATGTCCTCAGCAATAATGGGATAATGTTATATATAGAGAGAGGTTTTGAAGAAAGATTTTGTTATTGTTGTTCAAAGAGCACTTCTATAAATCTATTGTTCCTAACCACATCTCCCCACCCCCCAGAAGTGATTCTTGGAATTACAACACTTCTAGGCTTCTGCTACCAAATTTCGTTTGCAGTTTTCCGTTTTAGCAGTTCTAAAGTAGAGTTTAGAGTCATCATAATTACATCTGAAAATACATCCATTTCCCCTCCAGCTATCTTTTTTGTTAAGCTTCTTTTTCTAAATTATCATTTGTTTGGGATTTCTTGCCAGACTGTTCACCTGCTGGCAATATGGTAGTTGTGGTGTTAAAAGTGTAGGAAAGAAAATGAGAGAATTTGCAAATATGTGCAAATATTAGAATTTGGTAGGAATGTTTTTAAATTCTATGAAAGTCTTATTGTTCTGTTGAGACATCCTGGCAAGATGATACAGACTGTACTAAAAAGATTTCATAATCTGACAGAGCAAAAGTTCAAAGATGATTGCTGAACATGCAAGATGATTACTAGTTTAGGGGAAATTTCACTCGGGGTGTGAGAAGGACTGCTGCCTGAGACCATTCATGCTCTGTTCAAGCCTCTTTGAAGCCATGTGGGGCATCACACACTTTCCTGAGCCTGGCCACTGTGACAATTAGTGGAGTCTCCTCAAGCATTTGGCCGTTAGGTTTATGATGCAAAGCAACATTGATTCTAGGATTATGAGTTTTGAAAAAGTAGGAGCATGAAAAACGATAAACTAGAGCCACTCAAGAGAGTCAGGAAATGAGCCAGAGCTGAGGGTCTGAATAAAAATTAACTCGGTGCCATATGACCTCAGTCATCCACAGCCGTGTTTTAAGTCCCCAGGCAGATGGCTTTTTCTCAGAGGTAACTAAGAGCTGTGATAAATTCTGTTGGTAGAAGTAGTAAGTACCCCTTCAAAGGCAAAATACCCACATTCTTTTTCAGATCACACCGTTCAAATCAAACTACCCAATGCCTATGTTGAACCTCATCTCCACAGATGCAGTCATTGGAAAGAAAGTGTGTAAAGTTGATATAATGACCAAGATTATATAATTAAAATAGTAAGCAGTAGTGCATCAAGTCCACAGTATCTCACCACAAATACAACATGTGACACTGCCAACAAGTCTAAGACTGTAAGACTCAAATTCGATTCAATTCATAGAATTTGGGGTCTACGTCAAGTGTTATCAGAACAAAGTAATATGTGAATAGGGAGTGGGGTTTTGTTGCCGTTGTTATTGTTTTTAATAGGTAACACTTCTATTAGCAGAACAGGATTAATTTGTATGATAAAAAGGAAACTATACATGTTTCCAGTTTTGTAGATATGGGAGATATATCACGTCTAAAAGGTCACCCCTAACTATGTTGTACATAAGCAAGGTTGGTTGGGATGGAAGGACACTGCCCACTGGCCTGGTAATGTGACCAGAAACTCTTCTAAGGAGAGACTTATGGAAAGACTTAGCTCAGGACAAGCTCTGCTTTCATTCTGCCTGATGTTTCAACATCACAGGAATTAATCCTATTTAATCTATGGACTTGAATCAACCCTGAAAGTCAACAGCTTACACTTCCCATATGTTAATATATAAGGGGAATGTTCTGCTTTGGATCAACTTTCATTACGACTAAGTATTTGGAAGCTTTGTGATGATGACAGGAACCTTCCTTCTGTCTAATGATGCAGTAATTTATCAATTTTAACGCTGATACAGTTTCAGTTTAGCAAAGGAACTTGGATTATTTTTTAAGTTCTTCGAAGTAAACGTTATTCTTTTACATGAGGTTTTTTAATATAAGCAATTAGGAACCATGGTCCTATTGTCATTAAAAGCCCTAAGGCTATCTCCACTTATGTAAGTGTGGTTAAAACAGGATCTCAAAATATGTTATCCTTTGTCTACACAATTTTTACCGTTCAGTTAAATCAGTGACAGCACACGGTGCTTCCATTTATCTCTGAATTCCAATTACGATGCTAATGCTTAACCCAGGGCAAGTTACTTCATCCCTTAGGCCGCCTTTTCTTCAACCATGAAATGCTTGTGGCAATACATAAGTTGCAGAATTGGTGTAATGGCTAAATAAACATTTAATACACATAAAACATCCAAAAATATCTGCCCCACACTAAGTTTTCAACAGCTGCTCTTCCAGGTCATTTCCAGATGTTTCTTTTCTTACATTGCATCATTAAAACATAGAACTAAAAGATTAAAACATCTGTTTTTCATTCTCATTTCTTGTCACAGACACCCCAGCCTTACTGCTGGCCTTCTTTCAGAAATTCCTCATATTTTCTCATTTTTCAGCTGATGTCACTACCAATCTATTTTTTTCCTAGTCCTGCAAGACTCTTAGTGACAGAGAAGCACCATTTAGTACTTCCCAATTTTAAATTAAGAAAAATTGAAAATGACAAAACAGTTTACTTCTTTAGTCAGTCAAAAAACATTGGGGAAACAGCTGAGTGCCCTAACACAGCATGGGTTTGGCATCCCAGGCTGCCACATATTAGCTCTGTGGTGCAGACAGATCATTAAACCTCCCAGAGTCTCGGATTAGTCATCTGTAAAATGAGGATAATGCTCGGGCTGGGCACTGCTGAGACCACTGGGCAAAGGTGGTGATTCCAGGATGGGTCATGAGGTTGAAAGTGAGCTGACACGCAGGATGGCTCTTCAAGGATGAGGAAAATTTAAATAGTCAGAGATGTGGGAGTAGTTCCCCAGATGAAATCAGGAGGAAAATGTCCTTTCATCTCCAACTTGTGGTTCTATGAGCAAAGGCACGGAGGTAGTGAAGTTGAGAGCATGCTCAGGAAGTGGTAAAGAGTGAAGACCAATTTTCTTGGACATAAAAAGTGAATAGGGAATGGGGTGACAGAAAGCTGGGGCATCAGGCAGAGGAAAGAGCCTTGAAAATCTGAAAATGCTGACTTTTTCTTTCTCTTTTTTTCCTGCACAGTGTGAGAAAAGGCATGGGGGTGAAAAGGAAAACATGTACGAAAAGTATAGCACCAAGACTGATCCTAACCTAGTAAGGCTAGTTTCACTGGTGACAGCAAACTAACAAAGTTTTCCAGCCAGGATGATGGAAAGGATAGTGCTATTATCAACAGCCAGAGTAGACAAAACAAGAAAAGTTGAAGTAATTTGTCCTGCAGGTACACCCAGAGGTCAGAAGAGAGGAGACTCCCAAAGTAGCAAGCTATATATAGCAGAATCTATGCAATATACAATGCCATGGACACTTTAGATGCCTTAACACTTGATTAAGAAGTCTCATCAGGTAACATGTCTTTGTCATCTTTTTTTATAATTTAAGCGACAGAGTTGATTTTAAAATAGTTTTTCTCCTAATCAATGATATATGAAACTATTGTTTGTAGCATCAAGGCCTAGAAAAATTTATGCAATCAAGAAAAAGAAGCTTCAAAATAAAGCGGAACGCCTAAAACATAAGCCCGAGATTTTACACTACTTCTTTCACAGATTTCTTATGTTAGATAATGGAAAGTAACCAACTATTGTTCTTTTTACAAGGTGAACTCACTAAGTTTTACTTAATACCAAACATAGAGTTTACAATACTACTGAAATAAAATTGATATAAAATATGAGAAAACATGTAGTTTACAAAACCAAAGAGGCTTCTCTGCTACCCCTCACGTTTACTCTAGCATTTCTAAATAGCTCCTTTGAAACAGTAAATTCATAATAGGCAACCTTGACTTTGAAGGTTTTGTTTTCCCCATTTTTCTTCTATTTCCCCTTTTAGTTGGCATTTCAGAAGAGTGGAATATGGAACAGACTCTTGCATATCAGAGTGCCAATGGAATTGCTTTATTCCAGGTAATAAGTGAATGCTAGCCCAAAAAGAGATGTAGCCTGTTTTCCAAATGCCTCGAAAGCCTCAGTAACAACAAAATAGTCCATCAATACCAACCAACCACAATGCATGCCAAATGAACTGTTTATGTTTTTCCTCTTTCACAGAAATTTCTAGTTTAACTGGTAGCTTACACATCGACTATCCAATAAGACATTTAGGTTTAAAGGAAAAGAAATTGCAGAAAATCAATCCTTTAATTAGGTTGTACATACATTTGTAAGAGTAAACATTTTGCAGACATTCCTGACACCCATCTTCCTTATCTCTCCATCCTAGTCAAGAACATCACTCCAGCAAGTGCTTCTGTCTCTCTTATGGCACCAGTTTCCCCCTCCTTACGGCATCATTTCAGCCATATATAAATATATGCTAGAATGTCTGCCATCCTTTAAAAAATTTCAACTTCCACCTCACTCATCTCTCTAGCAAACACTCAATTCCTTGCTTCTTTTGGAACAAAACCCCTTAAGAGTAGTCCCTACCCTGTTTTCTCAAGTTCTGTTCTTCGGATCATTCCAGAAACCTACTCCTTGAATGAGGCTTTTGTCCACACCATTCCAACATAATTCCTCTTGTTCTGGTTACCAAAATATCTATAAACGCACATAGTCCTGGTTCTCTTCCTATTTTACTCATTACTGCTTTTCAATCTCTTTTTCTGCTTCCTTTTTATCTTCCCAAACTCTGAGTGTTTAAGGTCCCCGAGGATTGGTCCTCAGACTACTTCATTTCTTTACATTCATTTCCTATATGATCTCATTCAGTCTCACGGTTTTAAACACCATCTAGAATGTAACAACTTTCAAATTTATACCCCTAGTTCCAACCTGTCCTCGGAACTCCAGATTCATATACCCAGTTTCCGGGTTCTGCTCCGAACGTGGATATCTTACAGGCATTTCTAGCTTTACGGGCTCTGAACTGAACACTTGATTTTCCACATTCCACTTCTGCAACCTGCACATCATAGTTCCCCCCTTCACTAAATAGTAGCTGTAATCTATGTAATGGTAACTCTAATCTAGTTGATCAGGCCTAAAACACTGGAGTTATCTTTGATTGTTTTTCTCATATTAAATATGTTACCAATTCTGTCATTATACCTTTGAATATGATCCCTCCGCCCCTATTACACACCACCCCTCTGAGCCAAGTTACCAAATGACTTCTCACCAGTCCCCCTGATTTCACCCTCATCTCCTAGTTTAGTCTCCACACGGAAGCAAGAGGGATCCTTGTAAACTGCCAGTCAGATTACGTCACTCCTCTGCTCAAGACCTCCAAAGTCTTCCCCTCTCACCCCAAGTGAGGGCCCAGGGCCTGCCCCCATTTCCCCTGCTCTTCTTGCCCCATCTACCTTGTTTTGCTCGCTGTTACTGGAGTCATCAGCACATGCTCTATCCTCAGGCCTTTCTACTTGCTGTTTGCCTGTCTAAATTTATCTTCCTCTAGGTATGGGTCTAGTAACTCTCTCACTTTATTCAGGACACTGCTCAGATATCTCCATATCAGAGGTCTTCCCCAACCATGCACCTTGATCACTGTAGGTGATCCCCTAAGACACACACACACACACACACACACACACACACACACACAGAGTCACTATCCCCTTACTCTGCTTTATTTTCTTAATACCCCCATCCCTATTTGACATTTTGGGTTTTTTGTATTTCCATTTATTTATATAGTGTTTCATTTCTCTCTCACATCCCTTAAATGAAAGCTCATGAGAGATCTGGGACTTACTCTGTTCTATTCACACATACATTCCCAGTGTCTAGAACATTAGCTAAATGAACAAATGAATGGCTAAGTAAACTTCATCACATATTCCCATATTTTACTTGAACTTGTTTGTTATGCATCCACACACTAACAGAAAGCCATTGTTAGGTCTAATGTCAAAGGTCTAGGCATATGGGAAATCAGACCTTTTTTGGGGGGTAAATTATGTTCAATATCACTTGCATTAAAAAAACACTTTTTGGGGGGCACAAAGGAAAGAAAAAATGCAAAGCAAATCATTCCGATAGCAATATACAAATGGTTTATTTAGGGGCACCTGGGTGGCTCAGTCCGTTAAGCTTCCAACTTCAGCTCAGGTCAAGATGTCGTGGTTTGTGAGTTTGAGCCCGGCGTCGGGCTCTGTGCTGATAGCCTGGAGCCTGCTTCAGACTCTGTGTCTCCCTTTCTGCCCCTCACCTGTTTGTGCTCTGTCTTTCTGTCTCTCTCTCTCTCTCTCTCTCTCTCAAAAATGAATCAATGTAAAAAAAAATGGTTTATGTAAATTTTTAATTCACTTAAAACTGACTTATGCTTTGTATGCATACAGAAAATTACATAATCGTTAAGTGTACAGTTTGATGGTTTTTCACAAAGCAAACACCAAGATGGAGACATAGAGTTTCACAGGACTCTCAAAAGTCTTCTCTTGACCCTTCCCAGTCCAACACCCTGCCCAAGGTAAACACTACTCTGATTTCGATCACCATGGATTACTTTTGTCCATTTTAATTTTAAACTATCTAAATAGAATTACACAGTATATATTCATTGTGTCTGATGTATTTTGCTCAGAATTTTGTTTTAGGGTTTTTCATATATTTGTAGGTAGTAATTCTTCATTGTTCTCATTGTTACATCATATTCTATCGCATGGATATTTCACAATTTTATTTTTTATTTTCTGTTGATGGATATTTGGCTTATTTGCAGTTTAAGACTACTAAGAATGGATGTGTTATGCCCATTTCTGTTCTTTGAACATACATGCGTATATTCCATTCCAGGGTAGAATGGAAAAGCTGGGACACGATATGGGCATATGTTCAGTGTTAGGAGATATTACCAGTTTCTCAAAGCATTTATATCATTTGTTTTCTTTGTAATTTAGTCTCATCCAATTCACTAAAATCTGGATTCTGCTACCTCTAAGTGAGTAGATCTTGTGAATCTTCTTGAAACATTAATAACTTTTTACAGCTTTGAAACTTAAAGTCATCTATACAAGCAGGGTTTCTGAAGTATAGCCAGGGGATATTAATACTGAAGACAGTAACTGGAATGTTGGGGGTGGGGGGGGACAAAAGAAAGAAAATAAGCTTCATAGACAAATAAAATAGGGAAACAGGATTAACCAAATAACCAAATAACCAAATTCATGCACAAATCCTCAGATTTACTAATGTCCAATGTGCATTGACAGTTACAGGAGTGGATTACAATGTGCAGTGTTGGGATAGGAACTTTATGTGTGATAGAAAACCCTTCTTCTCCATGGAGTAACTTGTCGTGCTACAGTTCCACAGAATACACTGTGAAAATCATTCTGATAGTAATATAAAAGTGGTTATTACTGGGCGAGAACATTTGCTCCATGATTACCAGAAGTACCCATAATCCTTAAAGACTGTTCTGACTCAAACACTAGCAACATATAAAATGCAGTGAAATTCTTTATTTATATATCACTCTGCTTCTCTGTTTTGATTTAATTTGCCTTTGAGTTCCTTTGGTCATTTTTCTGTACCCTGAATCTATTCACATATTCAGAGTCTGTGGTGGTTTTTAGTTCTTGGTATGGCAAATTTGGTTGCAACAATTCAATATTGACCTTTATTTTTATTTTTTATTTATGTTTATTTTTGACAGAGACAGAAAGAGACAGAATGTGAATGGGGGAGGGGCAGGGAGAGAGAGAGATACAGGATCCAAAGCTCCAGGCTTTCAGCACAGAGCCCGAAGTGGGGCTCAAACCCACAAAATGCGAGATCATGACCTGAGCTGAAGTTGCATGCTTAACCGACTGAGCTGCCCAGGCACCCCAACCTTTTTTTTTTTTTAAATGAAAGATTATAGGGCTGGGGCAAAATTAGGTTACTTAAGGTGTCACATATTTTAGTTTGAGTAAATAAAATTGCTAAAGATTTTATCATGTATCCGTATATAGGCTAGTCTTAAAATCAGCATTCTCTTCTTGAAGTAAAATGCTCTTAGTCATGTTGATTGGTTTAAATAAACTTGTTATCCTGGTGTGTATTGAAATTATTATCACCTTCACTCTCCAATGTGTAAATTATAGATAAAGAAGCCTCCTAAAGTTTCCCACAGAAGTAGCATCATAACTGAGAGACAAAATAATCTAATCAAATGTGATCTCCTGGATCTAATTCTTATCATTAATATAAGAAGGACTGAGGCAAGAGGCGGGGGCGGGGGGCGGGGATACTTTCTGGCTCCTCAGTTAACTTGAATTCAGTGTAATATGCTTTGGAATGAATATTGGATTTCAATAAAGAACATTTGGGGAATTTGAAACCCAGAAAGCAAGGAAGGCATCCAAATTTATGATGCCTCAAAGATGCTTGAAATAGCAATTTATGCCAGATCAAATACCATTTAAATGGGTTGTAGACTACTGGGAAAAAGTGTTTATGGAACATCTTATATTTGCAAAGTGCTTTCAGTCATTTTTAATAGTCATGTTGGGTAGATACTTATAATTGCAGCTGACAAGGACAGCTCAATATGACAACTGACATTCAAGAGACTTATGGAAAATCAAATTATTTTAAGGTGTTTTATTTGATCTTGAAAATAATAACAATAACAGGGAAAGTGATAGAATAGGAAGAAAATAAAGAATAAAAAGAAAAAATGGAGGAAGAAATATGTACGTGAGAAAGCAAGGATAATAATTCTAGATATTGGATTTTCTATCTGGCAAAGTCCTGGCTCATAATTAATGTCTGATATATATTAGTTATTTTCACCATTAGTCCACTATTCCTCAAAATTTTTGGAAGTGTATATAGATTGCAAGTTAAAAACGACAGAAGTGTTTTAACAAATGGTTTTTAATACAACAAATCAAAAGAAAATGAGAGACATACTCCTAACGCTAAACAAGAGGTAATAACAAATGATCAATGGGAAAAGTAAATCTCTTTACTTTGCAGCTCATGGGTCATTAGCGGTTCAGTAAAGATTTTCAGTGGCTTTCATGTTGTCTCTTGCTGAGCCCCTGAGAGCTTATGGCTCATCTAATGCTGTAAAATTGATTATGGAGGGAATCTGTGTATGTGGTATCCTTTAAATTTTGCCAACTCTAAAGAATATTCAGATAAATCAAAGATGGAAAGTATTTTGAGTCTCATTAGGCAAGTTTAACTTTAACCCTTGGTGGAGAAGATAAAGCATGTTGGACTGAGGGAAAAGTCCATAAGGTGCTTTTTTGTGACATTGGTGGCCCCCAATGAACCACATTTCCCAGTATTCATATCCTAGAACTTTCCCACACAGACTCTGGTTTGGCCATGCGACTTACCCTGGCCAATAAAAGATTGGCAAGCATGTTGCAAGCAGAGGCTGGATAAGTGCTTGCACACTGGGACATGTCTTTCAGAATGCTCTCTCTTAGAACTTAGCTAGCCATCATGCCAAAGGGAATACAAAATATCCTGTTGGACTCTAAGAAGACGTGCCTTAATGTGTAGAGAGAAACCACATGAAGAAGAACTGAGGCTTCTCAGCCAATCTCCCCCGCTGGATATGATTACATGGGTGCCTTCTGCCAAACAATGCTGAGCAGAAAGAACTGTCCAATTGAGTCTAGCCAACCCACGGAATCATGAGAAATAAAATCAATGCTGCTTGAAGGCAATGGGTTTTGGAATGGTTATATTCACAGCAATTAGTACCTGAAACAATACATATTCCAGGGAAATCACAGCATCAATTTATCCTTATATATGATTCAAACTGTTTTAAATTTTTTTCTGAAAATAACATATTCACATAATTTAAACATTCAAATTGTCTTACGGTGCTAACACAGGTGAGTAATTTCCTTATCTACTAATTATTTTCCCTGGAGGCAATCGTTATCTCTCTGATTTTGATTTTTTTATTTACTTTGTGTTTCCATTTCTTATATTACTCTTGATTTGTCCATTTCAGATATTACATATAGATAGCATATTATGGCAGAATAGTTTTCATCTTTCTTATATAATTCCTCAGTATTCTTTCACATTTCTTATTGAATTAATATTCTGTGTCTATATATTATGAGCACATAAATATTGCTCACTCCTAGGGACAGTAGTTTAATGGTATGATATTTACGACATTTCCTTTCTTGAATAAAAAAGTTTTGTTTTACCTGTTTGTCTTACTATTGTTATTGTTATTTTTTATTACTAATTGCTTTTTCCTCTCAAACCCTTTAACAATACCTTTCCATTGTTTCCAACATACTCAGACTCATCAAGTAATGCAGTTGTTCTCTTTTTTCTCTTGGAGAATGCTTTTCTAGAACATTCTAGAAAATGCATTTCTAGAGCATATCTCTCCCTCTGATCTGAAGTATTTTTGACCTGCTACCCAGCTGAAATCTCAGGACTTCCCTTGACAATTACCAGAGCATTTCCTGGACTCATTCCTTCATTAAAAGCCCCGTTTCCTGGAACACCCGGTTCTATTTCTTTGGGTTTAAACTTCTGTTTTGGAGGATCAATCTTGCTGTAGTCTCTTACAAAATGATGTTTGGGAGGCAAATGTGAAAATTTCTTCTTCCTTTCCACTGTATAATTTTCTTTGGTATAATAATTCTAGAAAATTTATTCTTTCAGAGTTTAAAAAACCTTACTTTATTGCTTTTTAATTTCCAGAACTGTTCAGAAATATGATGCCATTTTTGTCCTGAATTTTTTGGTATATACCCAATGTTTTCCTCTCTGGAAACTTTGAGATTCTTTTCCTTTTTTACTGCCCTGAAATTTCATGATGGTATTATGTACACATGTACACTTGATGTGTAAGGTACACGTGCTTCATTCTGTTTGATGGGCAGTCAACCTTGAGGTAACCAAGGTTTTTAATTTCTTCTTTGACTATTTCTTCCTTTGATTTCTGTCTTGTCTCTGGAACTTCCAACTCAAACGTGGACCTCCTAGATTATCCATTCATTTTCTACTTTTTGGTAAACAGAACTAAATTTTATCTCATAATTATGGATTTTTAAAACTTTTAGCTTTCTAAAATGTTTAATTCCCACAATCTTTCTTATTCTGAAGCTATTCCTTCTTTTTTATTACATTAATATCATTTTTTAAAAAAATTTCTTCAAAAAACCATCATTTGTTTCTAATTCTTCCGAATTTCTGTTTGGATTTGCATTTTGGTTTCTGTCTTTAAGTTTTGAGGCTTCATCATATGTTTGGCAGTCCTTGTGCTACTTAAATTTAAAATTGGTTAGATAAAAAGTTGAGTGTATAATTTGTGTGAGTGGATGGGGCTTGTCCATTGATGGTTTTCAGTGTATATTGTTTGGGTGGTGAGCTGGCTTTTCATTGGGGGGGGGAGAATCCCCTAGTGCCAAATATATGAAACTATTTGTCATCTTCATAGAAGAGTCTTCCAGTTTCCTGCATGAAATATTTAAGTCTGGCTGGAAGCTGGGCTGTAAACCTTTCCTTAAACCCATTTTCAGCCTGGCACTAAGCCTCTGACTATGGCTATGCCTGTTGTCCCCAGGCCCTGTGATTTTAATTAATTTATTTTTTCTTTTAATTTTTTGTTTAATGTTTATTTTTGAGAGAGAGACAGAGTGCAAGGCAGGGGAGGGGCAAGGAGAGAGGGAGCCATAGGATTTGAAGCGGGTTCTGCGCTGACAGCACAGAGCCCAATGTGGGGCTCCAACCCACAAACCCTGAGATCATGACCTGAGCTAAAGTCAGACCCTTACTCACTAAGCTATCCAGGTGCCCATGAGCCCTGGTTTCTTAATTGAGATTGCTCCAGAGAATAACAATCTACTATTTGGCTAGATTGGGGCTATATGTGATAGGGATAGATACCTGGGAATCAACTGATTTATTTTCTTTCTCTCTCTCTGTTTTTTAAATATTTATTTATTTTTGAGAGAGGGAGACGGAGTGTGAGTGGGGGAGGGGCAGAGAGCGAGAGGGAAACACAGAAACTGAAGTAGGCTCCAGGCTCTGAGCTGTCAGCAGAGCCTGACGCAGGACTTGAACTCACGAACCGTGAGATCATGACCTGAGCCGAAGTCTGCCGCTTAACGGTTTGAGCCACCCAGGTGCCCCTCAACTGATTTATTTTCAAACTTTTAACAATTCCTCCTGCTTTAATCTCCAAGTTTCACCCTGTCTTCCGCAAGCCCTAGTACCTCCAGTTTAAATGACTCTCCAGGATTCTGTGGGAAGGCAACAGGATGGAGGAGGCTGGCTTGTTCCTCACTGGTATTCCTTACCATAGGCTTTTACATTTCATTACCATTTCTTTTGCTCTCGTCAGTCAGATTCTCTCCTTTACCGGCTTTCCTGATTCTGAAAACGTATTGACCTCACCAGTCTTCTGATTCTTTTCTCATTTTCCTTTTCAACATGCGTTTATATATTTTTCCACTTATACTGTCATCTTAGTGATGTTTCAGGAGTAAGAAAATTAAAACACATGTTTACTGTGTCAAAGTAACTGCAAGACCTTTATTTTTTTTTAACAGGTGAAATTGCCACTGGCAAAAGTGGAGTAGTAACTGATTAGGGCTACTTAATGGAATGCTTGACTTGCTTAATCTATAGTCAAATCTTGACACTGGGTAAATACTAAACTGGCAGCAACTATAGCTTGGTGAAGGAGAAAGTATTCTGGTTCAATCTGAATTCCTGCTAAAATAGAATTATAGTCCTCACCACAAGTGAAAGTGATAAATGTGATCTACAATGAAGTGTTATGAGACATGTTGATTACAGGGATGCATGTGTTTCCAGATATATTGTTGGGCACTGGTAAAAGGATGAGGGTGAATAACTGTTTTGTAGGCAGAGAAGGGTTATGAATTCCAATATTCAACTTTAGTAAATATAGTAAGTGCTATTTTTAAAAAATGTTCAAAACCATGCTTAAATCACACATTCTGTATCATATCATCTCACTAACTTATCAGCCAGAAATTTTATTACCCCCTTTTAATGAACATTTGCTATCAACACCTGTAGTTTCTAGTGTTTTTAATTTCGCTGAATGAAAAATGCATCTATTGGGCATTTAATTGAATTAACAACACAGGATTGCCAAAACTTTTGGCTCAGTAGGAATATTAAACAAACAAACAAACAAACAACAAAACACAAAACAGTAATCAACCATCACCATCATTCATTTAAAAAGAGATATAGGGATGCCTAGGTGGCCCAGGCAGTTAAGAATCTGACTCTTGGTTTCAGCTCAGGTCATCATCTCGAAGTTTGTGAGATTGAGCCCCACGTCTGCAGGGACTGCTTGGCTTTCTCTCTCTCCTTCTCTCTCTCTCTCTCTCTCTCTCTCTCTCTCTCTCTCTGCCCCTGCCCTGCTTGTGCTCTCTCTCTCTCTCTTTCTCTCAAAATAAATAAATAAACTTAAAAAAATAAGAAGAGCTATTAATTGAAACGTTTTGAATAATTAAATAAATATCTGTTTAATTATAGCCCAAAGTATGAAATAAATATCTATGAGTCCATACTGATATAATTATTTGAATAAAATAAATGAGGCAGAAGAGACACATCTCCTGCACAAAAGAATTGTATGTGATTTGTTTAGATTCCTCTTCCTCAATGAGGTGGTGCATAACTTCCTACCCTCTAAGTATGGGCTGCACATAGCATGACTTTCTTCCAAAGACTAGTGTGAAAAGGAGATGGGATGGGAAGAATAACGTCACAGTGGAGAAACCCAAAGAAAACCACCACTCGGTCATATGGTCAAGCATAACATCAACACTAATAAAGTTATAAGTCACATGAATTGTGTGTACCCTTGATATGATGTGATAATGACAGCACTTTCTCTGTGATGTCTCCTTCCCCCAAATCCATAGCCAAAGTGTAACCATGAGAAAAACATCAGGGAACTTCAAATTGGGAGACACTGTACAAAACACTGGGCCAATACTTCTCAAAACTGTCAGTCATCAAAAATGAGGAAAGTCTAAGAAGCTATCATAGCTTAACGAGACATGACAACTAAATGTAATGAGGTATCCTGCATGGAGACTTGGAACAGAAAAATGACATCAGGTAAAAATTTTAAAAAACTGAATAAAGTATGGACTTTAGTTAATAACATGTATAGACATGGGTTCATTAGTTGTGATAAATGTACTATACCAATGTCAGATCAAACCAGAAATTGGATATGTGTATGCAAGAACTTTCTGTACTATTTTTGTAAAGTTTCTATAAATCTAAATCTCTCAATTTCTATAAGTCTAAATCTACTTTTACATAAAAGCTACCACAACAGTAGAATAAAGACAATCCTTCAAATTCGGTGGAGGGCCCATTATGAAAAACAAAACAGAAAACCCTCTATCATGCATTTAATTTTGGGTAACATTTTGGCTTTTGGTACTTATTGGTCTTTATCATTCTGCGTTCCTCATCTGTGGTACTGTTGTGACATGTACAATTTTCTCCTTCCCTTGAGAAGCTTACAATTAAATGGTTTTGTTTGTTTGTTTGAATCTATCATTTTCGATATTTAATGCAGTGTCTTCCACATAATAGAATTTGAAGACATAAGATATCTTCTAAGCAATTTACTTGTATTGTTTTATCCCATTAAATTGGACAAATAAGAAACATGCAGATCAAACATAAGTAGGTGCTTTTGCTAATAATGTGGAAAACAAAGTTCAAAATGACAGGTGTGATAAAAAGGATTCTACAACACGAGAAAGCTAGAAACACGCATTTTTTTCTGTTCAAAATATGAAAACAAAAACAACAAGTAAGGGTATGGAGTTTTAGCGTCACCCACTAGACCCAAGACCTGACCTTTACTGCTCCCCTGCTTGTACCCACCAACCTTTGTCCCACATTATTCCTTAAGCTCTTCTTTCCAGCTCATCAATTAACTCAGGCTAAAGACTCCCATCCTATGAAGGAAACTGAAACTACCCCTCCAGCAGGAAGGACTCTTCAGATGAAGAACTCTAGCAGGCCCAGACCACCTAGACCAGTTTAAATTCAACCCCTGACTCATATCTGCACAGATGGTCACTCCATAGTGACCTCTGGGATGACAGACAATTACCTTTACCTCATTATAACACTAAAATCCCTGCCCAAAGAGGAGCTCGAGCCTCATTTACATAATATACAATGCATGGATAGGCATGTTTCTTTAAGGGGCATGACTGACTTGTGCCCACCTCTATATCTGATGACAAGGCTCCTCTATCTAAATATTCATCCTAACCCTAAATAAAAGGAATCCATTCACTTTGCTTGGGCAGTCACAGCTTTAGAAGTTATTCCTGGTAATCTTATTTGTTACAATATAGTTTACTTTGTGTGACAACTCCACCTGGTATAGTTTTTATCTGTGACTCATCAAGGAATGAACTCATGTTAGTTTGGTTATGTTAGTTGAATATAAGATTAATATGAGTCTGTAACATGCTGCTGTTATGGATTAGCAATAGGCAATATCATAATGATTGAATTAAATTTTGAAAAGAGAGAACGATTGTTGATTTTATGGGTGTTTTCATTTTCTTCATTATATTTTATATTCTTAATTAGAAGATTTAGACTTAATTCAAGAAGAATATAAACCTTATCACAAAGAATGTTTTAAATTGAAGTTGTTTAGAAGAGAGATCTTTTACTCTTGGAGATTATCAGTATGATGGGAACCAGTTATCATTGTGCATAAAAAGGGCATTCAACTGTATTCTCTGTATTTGTGTATTATATTGGTTTTCATTTTAAGTAGGGAAACCTTGGCATATAGTGGGTAAATGTCTTAGGAAGATCATAAAACATGGTTTTTACTAATCTTTATTAATGGTTATGCCTGAGACAAAAATGAAAAACTCAAAATCCATAAACCCCAAGAAAGAGGAGACTTGAGCATGTAAGAAATACTGTATGGAAAAAAGCTGTTTTGTTCATGATAGAGAATTATGAGGATTAAAATACTGCACATAATAAAAGTGGGACATATATATGTATATGTATATATACATATATGTTATATACAACAAACAGAAACCAAAGTAAATGGATTATATACACACACATATATATACACACATATATATTAATATTATATACAACAAATGGAAATCAATGTAAACACATCAATATAGTAAGCAAATTAGTTCAGTGGGGAAACAGATGCAGAACGAAAAGAGAATACATTAAAAAATAGTTTTGAAAATAGAAAACTAAAAAAAATAAGAAACAGTAAATGAAAAAGAGACAAAAGAGAAGGAATTTGGGAGACAAAGTAAAATATGGAGGATTTATACCCGGAAATAGTAAGGGGAAGATACAAAGGAGAAAAGAAAAGAAAGGAAGAAAGAGGACTCCTCTGGAGATTCTAAATTGAATGTATTGTCACACTGTTTCTGGAACTGTAGATGTAGGGGTGTTAACACCTTTTATTCCTCCATTTGAAATGTTAATTAGCTCATTAACCACTGTTCCTGGCTCTCACTAGGGGAGCAGGGCATTATCCCTCTGGGCAGACTAGATACAAGAACAGAACAAGAATGCCCCCAAGCATCCAAAGAAACCTTTCCTTTCCAGATCCAATAGCCTTGTCTGCTTGGTTGGATATTTATATATTTGGTTTTCTAGAGGCTTTTCCAAGTAACTTTTTGTCCTCACTGAAGGTTGTACTGCTTGGAACATCCTCACCGGAAGACTCATAGGCAGGCTTCTGCTTATTACGCATCAAGTGTCATTTCTGTGGCTAGCTCCCTTCTGAAATGTTCCCTAGGTCCAGTAATGACAACATCCAACTTTCCTGGTAAACCATACGCTCCATGAAGACTGCAACAATGCTGATCTTGTTCAGAGCTGTATTCCCGGTAGCTGATATAATAGTCACACCCGGACTGATGTGAAGGTGCTTAATACATACTGGATAAGTGAATGAATGAAAAGATGGATACATGGATAGATGGATTAATATTCTTAAATGTCTGCATGTCTGTTTCCAACTAGATTGTAATGTAGGGACCAACTACTTACCTACAAATCTCCAATATCCTATATTGTACATACAGCATATAATTAAACTTACAGGTGAGTGAATAAACAAATGATATTCTCAAAAAAATAATTTATAAAATATAATTTAGGATTAAACATTTTCAAGAAACATATTTTTGTAAGTAATACAGTGAATTATGTGTGTGTGATTACATAGGTGTGTGTTTTATAATGAGATGTTTCTCAAAAACTTTGAAATAAGGAAACTGTTTTCCTTTTGAATCTTAAAATGTAAAATCAGCACATGATAAGATCAGAAACATGTATGCCACCTTAAAAAAATCACTTATAGTCCCGAGCAATATTATCATGCAACTATGTAGAAGGATAGAAATAGATTAAATAAAAAATAAGGGAGATAGTGATTACTGGCAATCCTTAACTCCCTTTTCAGTGCTTGAATAGGTCATTCAAAGCAAAGTAATGATTTGCATGTTCAGTCAGAGGTTCCTCACAGAACAACCTAAAATGCTGTTTGATAATTGTTTCCCATTGTTGAATACAAGGCAATCCAGACCAACTGTCAGGACACAATAAGAAGAATCAGGATACTTCATCCCACAATTAGGGCACAGGCAGGGTTCAGAATATCAAATTTTAGCGTAATCCACAGATATAATATTGGGAATGGCCTAACACCCCTCAGAGCATCCTTCCAAGCCTGGTCAAAAAACACTTTCCTTCAGCAAATGATTCTCAAAATACTTTGCAGGAATCCTAAGTGGATTCTGACGCTTACAAATAACACATTCAGATCAGAGATAAGGAAGAAGCTGGGTTTTATCTATTTCTATCAAACATTTGATGACGATAAACTTTAACAATATTGTTCATTCTTGATTTGAAATTATTTTTAATCAGAGACATAAAAAAGATCAGTGAGGCCTGCCTATTGATTAGGGAAACTAACATGCCACTCCCTTCCCCATCCTCACCAAGGTACATGAGTGCAGGTGGTGACAATTCACTGCTAATTTCAACAGGATTCCTAATTTACTGCCAAAGTAAAAAAAAAATAGTTCTCAATTATAGTGTTTTTGAATTGTACTAGTGGGTGGCTAGGGATACATAATTTCAATTTCTACTTTCCAATAACGTGTTGAAGAAAACACACACAGAGATGAGGTTATAGCAGCTGGAAAACTCAAAATTTAGCAAATACTTGCCAAAAGCCAGGAGAAATATCTACTCAGAGACCCTGAGGCAGAGCTACAGGCCTAGGGCTGGAGTGTGGGAGGACATGTACAAGCACCTTGACTAAAACCACTACCTCAGGGTGCCTGGCCTTCTTCAACCAGAGAGAGCAAGGACAGTCTCTTGCTTCTCTTCAGATGGAGATCTGCAAGAAGGTTTCTTGCTGATGCTCTCAGGGGCATTGTACACATATCCACCCTCACTACCATGAGTATCCTTTTCTATCCATTCAAGCTTCATGCTTCTCAGTAATGTCATACCGCCAAGAGGGTAGAGATATACATAGCTAGTGTATGGTTAGATCTTTCTTTGGCTGCAAGTCAGCAGCAGGAAGCATAGAGACAAAAGCAACTCTAAGAACCCAGCTCTTTAAAGAGGAGTAACTGTTCACTTAAGTATCTTTCAAGAGAAAAATTACAAACTAACGCAGTGCTGCATTTCCTTCCTGTATTTAATGACTAGGTAGCAAAAGCTCAGGTCAGCAAAGTAAACTAGATTTTTGAAAAATGGCTTGACATTAGAAATGTAGCATGTAACTAAACCCCTCAACTAGTCTTCAGGCATAAGATATGAAAGGATTCTAAGAGCAACCAGGTAGAAAGCAAAGAACAGAAGCATTAGTAGTAGACAAACAGGTCTGAATACATCTCTCCTCACTGAACAGAAAGTCTCCAACTTGGGATCTGTAAAATGGTCCTGCAATAGTAAGAAAAGAAAACAGGTGAACCCTTAGTGAAGAGAACAAGCATTTTTTGGGAATGGAATGTGGATGGAAGCGATGTATGCTATTTCCAGGTCTTACTCTTAACAACTTTCCAAGCAATCCTTAACTCTGTTTTCCCTGACAGCCAAATGGAGAAAACTCCAGATTAGAAGCCACATGCTAAAGGTGGTGGAGATGCAAGATGGAAGGGTCGGGTCCCTAAGTGAACACTTGAAAGAGAGCTATCTAATCAGGAACACCTGCATTATTGCTTCAGCAAGATATAAATTTTTATTGTGTTAGGCCACCGAGATCTTAGGACGTCTTTACTATAGTAGTGACCATTATGTTAATATGCTACTAATATAGAAGCCTTGGAAAAAATAGGGTCAGTGATGTAGTTTGATTTTGGAGGAGGTACAGGGAGGAAATATAATACTTTAAAAAGATCTGGTTTTGAACATGGCCCTGCCATTATTTTTCTAGGACTTGAATAAGTCACTTCAAATACAGGAGTCTCTGCTTCTTATTGTCAAATAAAGTGTTTGCAAGAAGTGGCCATAAGTTAGTTTCTGCTTACCTTTCTTCAGGCTTGAAATTCTGTGGCTCTTTTATCATAAGTGAAAAGTCTAATATCAGATACCACTTAAGTCAGCAGTTAAAATGTGTGAGTATAGAGAAACAATAGGGGATATTTTCAATAGCCCATATTGAGATGATTTGCTAAAAAGCTTTGTACCAAAACACATGTGAAACAGAACTTAGCCTGATCAGAGTAAAGATAAGCCTCTCTTACCCCAACAGTTACTAAGAGAAATACAAGCATTTTTAGAAGTGGATAAAAACAAAAATGTTCCTTCTGGTGTATCAATGAGCTGAAAGCACATCTCCTTGAAAACAGCAACCAAGGCACAATGTGATGAAAGACAAGGTTAGATTCAAGCTGAATCCTTCAAGGAATAGCCAAAATGTCTGAGAGTACTGACCTAATCCCCTTGGGGGAGACTGTAAATGAAGACCTGTCACTTGATTCATTTATAATTAGAATCAGTAATACTCTGGACGGTATTGAAGAGAACAATCATTTATCGGCAGGAAAGAATGAGATGATAACCTAAAGGTCACTTTCATTTCTCTTGTTTATGCTAATTGAGTCCTCATGATGGAGAATTCAGGGGGAGCCAAAAGGAGACAACTGCCCCTTTTGCACTGAGCCTCGATGCCCTTAAGGAATGAATTACACAAGTGCTTTTAAATAGCAAAGGTCACTAAGCACAGTTTTACGACAGGAAGCTTACATAACCTGTGTGTGATGGAAAAAACAAAACAAAATATAATCACAATTAAAACAAAACAAAACAAAACATTTAAACATGAGAGTCCTAGCTCAGTTGAATAGCTTTGGAATAAACTCAGCCCTGGGGGACATTTGGTTCCTCTGGTTGGAGGCTTTTCAATTAGAGCAGGAGTCAACCTTAAGAACAGGGTGTTAGCCTAATGGATGTGAGGAGGAGTCTGCTAGTCAGCACTCAGAACGGAAAATACTATTTTCCCACATAAAACTGTGAAGGTCTGAAATGCCCTTTGCATGGCATCAGCACCGCGCAGAGCACATGAGACACGTGGGTAATGAAGATTGAATGCAATGTAGATCTAACACAGTTGTAATTTAGAGGTGGGAATAGCCATCGCCTGAGAAATAGCAGTGCTGAGCTGTGTGATTGAAGCAGGTAGCTGGTACTTTATAAGTACTGCAAGGGGCTTGGGAGGTGAGCCAGGGTGGTGATAAAGTGTCTGGGCTTTGGACATTAGCCAGACCTTGGCTCAAATCTTGATTCTGCCACTAACTAGCTGTTTTAATGTTTAATGTTAATGGCTTAACTGTTCAATGGTAAGTTACTGAGCCACTCAATTTCCTTATCTCTAAAATATAAATAATAACATGTACCTCACAGGGCTTTTGTGAGATTTAAATGAGACCGAAAATATGCAGTGAGATACGCAGGCTGAACCTAAGCTGTGCCTGCTGCTAGGATTTAAGTATATTTGGAAAAGTCTGATAAAATGGTGAAGTAGGCTATCCAGGAAACTATTTGCATGAAGAATAAAGAACCCTCCAGAAAAAAGACTTTCTGAGGAAAGAGCTAACTTGAGCTGGTAATGGTCTCAGAACCAGTGGGGAGGAATGATTTTGCATCTAGCTTGATGTCTGCCATTCAAATCTGTCATAGGCTGGCTCCCTAGATTCATGTCTGTGATTCAGGGAGACAGAGAGCTGTGGATACAACTTGAAAGGGCTCTCTCACTAAAACCTTATCAGAGCACACACATCCTCACTTTGGTATTCACCTAAAAGCGCTATTCAGAATGGAAGAGAGAATATTTCTCTACCAATTAGGCATTGCCCATCATACTCAGATATCTGAAGACTCCAGTTTCATGGTGGCTGTGCATAAAAAGAACTACAGTGCCCGATGGGATAAGGTGGCACTTCTTATCATGGGGTCCCTGCCTAAGATTGCAGTTTAAAGTGGAAATAGCAGCAGTACAAGTACACAGAGGGGTTGTGGCACCTCGTGAAGGAAGTAAAGGCATTCACAACCAGTGGCAGAGAGGCAGGCATAGTGACAGGGGTGGCTATGGCTTGTGGTGAGGGGTGGCTAGTGGCTTGTGGTGTGTGGCAGCCGGTGGACAAATGGCCAAGGCACCAGCAGTGATGACAAGGGACACCCAGGAAAAGCAACAACAACACTATGTGTACTGGATATCACATAACAGATTGCAGTGGTTTGTAAGCATGGATATGATACCATGTTGGCACCACCAGAAATACTGCAGAGGACAATGGGAATATGTGGAGGAAAAATGACAGGGTGGAGTTAAAGTCCTGAATGATCAGATGCAGGCAAGAGCCTAGTTCATGTAGCTTATCAGCCTTAACATTATTTGGATCCAGGAAATGGTGAGTCTGGGAAATGTGCATCAGAGATGAATACATCATAGGCACTCAATTAACAATAATCTTTTACCTCTTCACTCTGTTCTTTCTTCCATTTTAAGAGGATGACATAGATTCATCATCAAATTGTGTCTGAATGCAGCAAATTATGCAGCCTTGGTCAAGTTCTAAGTCTTTCTTGGCCTTTTACGTTATTAGCAAATTGGGAGAAGTGTGATCTGCTTTGTAGCCTAGAGATGGGGTATGTAGAACAGCTTTTTTTTAAAGATTCCACACATAAGTGAGATCATATAATATTTGTCATTCTGTTTGATTTATTTCACTTAGCATAACGCCTTCAAAGTTCATCCATGTTGTCACAAATGATAGAATTTCTTCAATACTTATGGCTGAGTAATTTTCCATTGTGTATACGTAATATACACATATGTTCTATTATATATATTATATATCACGACTTCTTTATCCATTCATCCATCAATGGACACTTAAGGTATTTCCATGTCATGGTTGTTGTAAATAATGCTGCCATAAACATGGGGGTGTAGAAATCTTTTTGAATTAGTGTTTTTGTTTTACTTAAATACATTCCCAGTAGAATTGCTGAATCATATGGTAGCTCTATTTTCAATTTTTTGAGGACTCTCCATGCTGTTTTCCACAGTGGCTGTACCCATTTACATTCCCACCAACAGTACACAAGAGTTCCCTTTTCTGCATATCCTCGCCAGCATTTGTTATCTCTCGTCTTTGATGATGGCCATTCTAACAGGCTTTATGGTTACGTCTTGTGGTTTTAAATTGTATTTCTCTAATGACTGGTAATGCTGAATATTGTTTCATATACCTGTCGGCCTTTCACATATTGTTTTTGGAGATCAGGTCCTCTGCCCATTTAAAAAATGTGGTTTATTTGCTGTTGAGTTGTATGAGTTCTTTATATGTTTGGGATATTAGCCCCTTATCAGATATATGACTTGTAGTTATTTTTTCCTATTCCATAGGTTGTCTTTTCACTTTGCTCATGGTTTCTTTGGTTGTGCAAAAGCTTTTAGTTTGATGTAGTCTTACTTGTTTATTTTTTATTTTACTGCTTGTGCTTTAGGTGTCATATTCAAAAAATCATTACCTAGGTCTGAGTCAAGAAGCTTTATTCCTATGTTTTCTTCTAGGAGCTTTATTCCCATATTTCTTCTAGGAGTTTAATGGTTTCAGGCCTTACATTTAAGTTTTTAATCCATTTTGAGCTCATTTTTGTGAGTAGAGTAAAAGAGGGGACCAGTTTCATTCTTTTATATGTAAGTATGCAATTTTCCCAGCACTGTTTATTGAAAAAAATTATCTTTTCTCCATTTAAATATTCCTGGCTCTCTTGGTGAATATTAGTTGACCACACACATTTGGGTTTATTTTGGGGCTCTTGATTCTGTTCCATTGGTCTGTCTGTTTTTACACCAATAACATATTGCTTTGATGACTATAGCTTTATAGTATAGCTGGAAATTGGGGAGTGTAATGTCTCTTGCTTTGTTGTTCTTTTTCAGGATTCAGGGCTTTTTGTGATTCCATATAAATTTTAGGAGTATTTTTTTCTATTTCTGAAAAAAATGCCATTGCAAGCTCAATAGGGATTGTGTTGAATCTGTAGATAGCTTTTGGTAGCATTGACATCTTAATAATATTAATTCTTCCAAGCCATGAACACAGAATACTTTTCATTTATTTGTGTCTTTTTTTTAAATTTCTTTCATCAATGTCTCATAGTTTTCAAAGTAGAGATCTTTGCCTCCTTGGTTCAATTTATTCCTACATATTTTATTGTTTTTTATACTATTATCAATGGGATTGATTTTTTATTTTTATGACTCGGAAAAATCATTGTTAGTGTATAGCAACAGTATTGATTTTTGCATGTGTCAGAAGTTCCTTTATTTTTAAGGCTGAATAATTTTTCTATTGTAAGTATATAACACCTTTTTTTTTTTTTTGGATCCCTTAATCTGTTGATGGACACTTGGGTTACTCCTACTTTTTGGCTACTGTGAATAATGCTGTTATAAATATGGGTGTACAAGTGCTTATTTGAGTTTTTTTAATTCTTTTTGTTATTTATCAAGAATACTCTTATCTATAGAGGGTGTACCAGTAGTGCACAGGGTATCGATTTCTACACACCATCACCAACACTTATATTAATTGGTTTTGTTTACTTGTTTATTTTTAAATGGTAACTGTCCTAATGAGTGTTCTGCCTAACAGGTTTTATCAATGCCTAATGAGAGCAATGATGGAAAGCTAAGAAAAGAATCACAGAATACTTATACCTGTGCTTTTGTAAATTGCTATTTATATTTAAGTTCACTTAGTCATCTAAACACAATTAATTTAAAAATGTTCAGTTCATCCTTCTTAGTATTTGTCTGTAGATTTCCAGTTAAATCCATTTCAGTCATTGTTTAAAAAACCACCTGAAATGGATGTGTTTTATGGATTGAATTTGCAAATAAAATTCAGCATCTTTCTAAAGTCAGGTAGGTAGATGTAACCAGCAAATTAAGCTCTGGCTATCTGATTACATTTTATTTGCTGGTGTCATGTATCGTTCTCTACATTTTGTCTGGATTACAACTGTAGGCAGGAAATATTTGGCAGTAGCATAAAAGAATCTTCCCCAACCTCAAAATCATAAGGATATCGCAAATTCGAACAGTGTTCTTAACAAATATGATCACCTTTTTTTAAGTTAAACGTCCAGAATTTATAATAATCTTATTGGTCTGTAAAAATATAAATTTGCATATTAAGATGGGTTCTTATAGTAATATTGGTTGCAGATGAACAAAGCAGCTTTGTTTGCTCATTCATTTTTTGTTTTTAGTTACAAGATGGGTGTCTTGAACACTTCCAGAAAACAGAATGATGCCTCTTCTGGTGGTATCCCTTTCCAGTGTTCCGGTATTTACTGTCTGTGTGTGACTCCAGGCCAGGAATCTTCACGGGACTTTACAACAAAATGTAAACCAGGGAATACAATGCTTATCTTCTAACAATAAAATAAAACAGTGCTGAGAAACATCTAGAATTAGAGGACCCCCCAAATAGGTGTTTTTTTCAATGCTCATCTTCTTTTCTCCCCATCCTACACTTTAATTATCATCTTTGTTATGTGACAATTATCCAGAGGAACATCTTATCTCAATTATTATATTTCTTCCCTTTTCATTTTCTTTGGCACAGAAAAATTAAATGTTTACCTTCAAAGCACTGAATTGGAGTGTACGTATGGGTTTTCCCCTAAGGAGTAAACTTAATTTAATAACTTCAAAATCCCTTAGGTAATAGAAAATATGCACAGTGATTACAAGCCAATGCCTGTGGGGTGGGGAAAGAGAGAAAGATGACTCAGTAGGAGGTTGAGGCAGATAACATATGTGCAAATGGAAGTTAGAATCTGGGCAACACTCCAGGAGTGAAGGGTGCTAAGTTAGTCTCAAACAACTTGCATTGCCCAGGTGTATTCATGTCTAGCCAAGAGAAGGCTGCAAGCTTGTAGATGGTCCAGCTCATATTAGAGCATCTTACTTCCTGCTTTGGGCATGTGTGGGATAACAACATAGGTGCGCAGGCTGTAAATATACTTGATTCTTGAACAGCCACATTTACAAGCCAGAATCAGCAGGGAGGATTTGCCATAACAAAGTGCTTTCCAGGCATCACAGTGTTTTCTTTAACGTGGCAAATTTCCTCAATGCACTTAAAATGTGATTTGATTTGGGGCGCCTGGGTGGCTCAGTTGGTTGGGCGACTGACATCCGCTCAGGTCATGATCTCACAGTTCATGAGTTCGAGCCTCACATCGGGTTCTGTGCTGACAGCTCAGAGCCTGGAGCCTACTTCAGATTCTGTCTCCCCCTCTCTCTACCCCTCCCCTGCTCATGCTCTGTGTCTCTCTTGTCTCTCAATAATGAATAAATGTTAATTTTTTTAATGTGATTTGATTTGCAAACAGTTGATTAAAAAGATAGGACTTTAGTACTGAAAAGTACCTCACAGTTCATCTAGTACAACATCCTCATTTACAAATAAAGAAATTGAGGCTGACAGGGGACAAATGACTTAGCCAACATCAGGAAGCTGAACAAGCTAGAATTCCCAAGCCTCCTGATTACTAGGGCAGGGCTCATCCCATAATGCCACACCAGTAATTTTTTTACAGCAAGATTCCTATGTACTTAACCTGAAAAAAATCAGTATTCTTTTCCCAAAACTCCTAACCTACCTCCGAGATGAGTTTTGATAATTTTATAGAGCCTGGCCCATAGTATTTTGAAGTGGACCCTCAAAAATACACCAAGCAAGTATTCTTCTAATCTTAATGATAATAATAATAATGAAAAAAAAATAATAATGTTTCACATTTGCCTAGGGCTTATTATATGCCAGGCACTACTGCAGGCATTTATATCAGTTAACTTGCTAAAAATCCTATGAGGAAAGAACTATTTTACAGCTGAAGAAACTGAGAACAAAGTAGTTAAGCAAGTTGTCCAGAATATACGTGGCTGATGAGTAATGGATTTGGGATTTGGACACAGCCAACATGACTCTAGAATCTGTGCACTTAACTACAATGCTATATTTCCTCTCAAAATACTGTTATCCTACACCACTATTTCTCTATGATAAGGATAAGGAGATTTTTCTGGTGGCCACATTAAAGTAATTTGTTGAATCTAATTTCTGTCCCTTCCCTATGGGGTCCTTATGGTGGGAGATCTGGCAGGGAAGATTAGAGAACTGAAAGATACCAGGTGTGATCTAAATTGCACTGCAAATGCTTTTCAAGTGAGACCATCTTGGAGAAGGCATATATTAGATTTTCTACAGATTTACTATGCTTCACAAAATATAACATTCTTTGATTACTTTAAGTACAGGTCTTCAATATGGAAAGAGCAATGAACTCTAAGTAAAACTGAGCAGTTACTTTAAGTCAGGTAAAACAAGCAGGCTATTATTTCATAAATGACATTTTAATTATCACCAGGAGGCCATTAAGAATGCACCATGGCAGTTTGCTTCGTTCCTTTTAGAAAGATAATATTGACAAACTGCTATGAAATTGCAGTTCAGAAAACAGTATAAATTGAGATTGGTAATAAAACACACATTCACTTGTGTACCCTAAAGCAATGATGAACAATTTGAAGAGAGAAGACAAAGTTAAAATTATATTTTTCTTTTTTAGGGAGAGGCAGAAGAGAAACTCATTTGCAGGAGAACTGTTAGGACTGTAAATTTATTACCTATGTGAGTTACCTGATGTGTTTAGCATAGTAATAATTTGAAGTTTCAGCCATCCAAACACAAGCTACTCAATTGCCGATTGCCCTTGAATGCCAATGCTGCCTTCTTCTCAAAAAAGTCCAGAAGATTGTTTTTAGTGACCTCCAGTCTGGAGGTTTTCAAGAGAACAGCTTAGTTTTGGATATGGTCCTGGGTCTTAGCAAGGGTGACTGGCATAACTCCAGAACCTTCAGTCATCTTTACAAATTCCACAGCTTCCTCCCTTGGTGACCACAGGACATTAGGAAAGTTTTTCATAGCTTTCATCCAAAAATTCATGTTCCTGTTTGTTATCATGACTGGTTTTCCTGATAATTAAAACCAGTGCAAATATTCTTTGCCAGTGATGTGGGTGGTTACTCTAGATACCACAGGAAAACCATTCAAGCCAATTTATCTTTTATCTCTTTACTCTAGGAAGTACTTTTTGTATTGGTTTCCTTGGTTATTAAACTACAGGGGAAAAGCTGTGGTGACTGATTCCATGATAGATTAACCACATATAATAAAGTTCTTGAGACATCCTTTAGGCACAACACAAGTTACTTTTCTTTCCTTAGAATTTTTCCAAAGGTAAGGGTATTGTTAGGATCTAGGGATCATTAGTATCTCTAGGGGAAAGGTAAAATGAGTGTTAAACTGCAATTCTGTAGCCAAACAGCAGGTTCTTTTTTTTTCTTTAAAAGAATCCTCCCCCTTGCCTTCTTCTTTATATTAATTAATTAATTTATTCAACTATTATTATTATTATCATCATCATTATTTTAAGTAGGTCCCACATCCAGCATGGAACCCAATGTGGGGCTTGAACTTACAACCTTGAGATGAAGACCTGAGCTGGGATCAAAAGTCCCACACTTAACCAACTGAAAACCACCCAGGTGCCCCATTTTCAACAAATATTAAAGAGACACTTTCTAAACCTAGATTCATGTATCTCCAAAGAGATGATGGTCTAAAGAGGAAGTAAAATGGGGCGCCTGGGTGGTTCAGTCGGTTAAGTGTACGACTTCGACTCAGGTCACGATCTCGCGGTCCATGAGTTCGAACCCTGCGTCGGGCTCTGGGCTGATGGCTCAGAGCCTGGAGCCTGCTTCCGATTCTGTGTCTCCCTCTCTCTCTGCCCCTCCCCCGTTCATTCTGTGTCTCTCTCTGTCTCAAAAATAAACGTTAAAAAAATTTTTTTAAAAAGAGGAAGTAAAATGGACACACAGATAAATAGATTATGATGAAGAAAGAAATGCCATGTTCTACATGATATCAAAAGACACTCTAGCAGCAAATCTTGAACCAGCAACTCTAGCTCAAGAAAGTACATTGAGTACACGTGTGTATCCCCGCTCCCTCTTGAAACAGACCTTACTGAAAAGAGTACAAAAAATTAAAAACAAGTTTTAATCTATAACAAAAAAAGAAGACAAAAATGAGCAATTATATCTCATTAAAATTCTGGAAAGTAGAGTGGATAGAGTGATAGTTAAGGTAATCACATATAGCCATGAGCTAATATATTAGGAAAGGGCTTCATTCAAGTGGAACAGTGAGTCTTTGCCCCGGACACCTCCAGAGAGGCTTGGAGCTCAGAGGACCCTGGGTGGATGAGACCAAGTTGACACAGGGTTCTAAAGGTAGAACCCTGGGGCACCTGGGTGGCTCGGATGATTAAGTGTCCAACTTCGGTTCAGGTCATGATATCACGGTTTGTGAGTTCAAGCCCCGTGTTGGTCTCTGTGCAGACAGCTCAGAGCCTGGAGCCTGTTTCAGATTCTGTGTGTCCCTGTCTCTGTCCGCACCCCCCCCCCTGCCCCCGCTCATGTTCTGTCTCTCTCTCAAAAGTAAATAAACATTAAAATTTTTTAAAAAATAAAGGTAGAACCCTAACAATCACTTAAATCCTAGCCAAAGAAGGAAGTAAACAGAACTTTCTGATGAAAATTAGGAAGGAAATATAGGAGTTGGAGCATGAGTAAATTTCTCTAAAATGAGGCATCTGGGACCTGAAAGATTAAGTCGGGCTGTCTACCTGCTCTCCCTAAAATGAAGCTACAAATGTGTGGGCAGAGATCATGGTCACTTCTCACCTTTAAATGTAACTAGGCAATGAAGAATAAGCCTTCTTTTCAGAAAAGCCTGAAACATGAGATGTGAAGAACAATGATGAGAACATAAGAATCAGTTGGTAAAATACAACACAAAAAAGACGTTATAAACAATAAAAATCAGAGAATAAGAAAAGATTCTTGAAAATTAAATAAACATATATATATGTATATGCATATAATGGATAAAATTTAAATATATTTAATTGGAGAGTTGGGCAATATGAACAAGGAAATATCAGGGAGCAAAGAGACAAAGAGAGAGAAAATATAAGGGAAGATAAATGACTCAAAGGATCAATCCAGGAGGACCATATCTGACTAATAGGAGTTCTAGACAGAATAGTAAACATAAAAGATGAAATGTGCAAAGAAACATAAAAAAACAAATATTTTAGAGAGCTGAAAAATGATCTTCAAATGGAAAACATACATTGCAGGCCTGATGAAGACACATTTTTTTTTAAAGTAAGATATGTAAATCTATCATTGTGAAATTTCAGAACACCAGGACCATGGGTCAACAAACTTTCTGTTAAAGATCAAAGAATAAGTACTTTAGGTTTTGTAGACATACAGTCTCTGTCACATCCACTCTTCTCTCCTGTTACAGCATAAAAGCAGCCATAGAGAATACACAAGTGAGGGGGCATGGCTGTGTGTCATTAGAACTTCATGTGCAAAACGGGTGCTGGGCTGGGTTTGGCCTAGGGGCCATAGCTTATTGGCCCCTGACCCAAAGCAGGGAAGATGCCAAAAACATGAAAAGAATAAACAAAAATGAAAAAAAACAAGCAAGTAAACAGGAAACGTGTAAAGGAATAAGTATCAGAATGGTATGAACAATACTGACTGGTAAGATAGTAGAATGGTGATCAAAGTTCTGAGGAAAATAGTACCTGGGGTGCCTGGGTGGGTCAGTCGGTTGAGTGTCTGACTTAGGCTTAGGTCATGATCTCATGGCTTGTGAGTTCAAGCCCTGTGTTGGGCACTGTGCTGACAGTTCATAGCCTGGAGCCTACTTCGGATTCTGTCTCCCTCTCTCTCTGCCCCTCCTCAGCTCATGCGCTTGCTCTCTCTCTCTCTCTCTCTCTCTCTCTCAAAAATAAATAAACATTAAAAAAAATTTAAAAAAGCAAAGTTCTGAGGAAAATACATAGAATTATGCACCTAGTTAAACTAGCAAATGTGAGGGCAAAACCTCAGACAAGGACTCAGAAATTTTACCTTGCAAATATCTTTTATGAAGAATTTACTTCAAGGTAAACTTCAGTAAGACCAAAGGGAAAACCAAAAAGACAGAGATAGGAAAAACAAAACCAAAAATCAAAATAGAGCCCAGAAAAAAATTATATCCAACCTGTAATTAACCCTGAGTGAGGCAAGGCAACAGAAAGCATTGCAAGGATGGTATTTAGAAAATAAAAAAAAAAAAATTTGCCTGAAGATATGACATGATACGGCATTTGAAAGAGAAAAAAATAAAGGTACAAAAAAAGTCAAACAGTGACAGTAGAAAAATCAGTTGGAAAGAGAAAACATTTAAAGGCCAAATAGGAAAGGACACATAATTATAGCATTCTGCTTGTCTAAATAATGAACAGAGGAATATTTGCAGGGATTGTCAGGAGAGGAAATCCTGGTCCATGCTTTGGAGACCTGTGAAAGCAAGCATTCTCTGGGGAATTGAAAGGACTTAAAGACGGTGAGAGCATAGGCTGCACACATTGTAAGTGGCCAAATCAGAGGGCCTTGGGTGACAAGCTAAAAATGTCTCATTTCCTTTTTTTTTTTTTTTCCTTTAACTATAGGCTACTGACAGCTTTAAACACAAGTAACAAAAGTTCGGTTTCTGACATACCAGTCTGGCGTCAATAGCAGACCAGAGGCAGGTAAGAGTGAAGGCAAGGAGAACTTACGTGGGGTACATGCAACTAGGGAATTCTTTTTTTTTTTTAAGTTTATTTATTTATTTTGCATGTGTGAGAGAGAGCACACAAGCAGGAGAGGGGCAAAGAGAAAGGGAGACAGAGAGATTTCCAAGCAGGCTCTGTACTGTCAGTGTGGAACGCCATGCGGGGCTTGATGTGGAGCTCAGACTCACAAACCAGAAGACCACAACCTGAGCCAAAGTCAGAAGCTTAATCAATTGACCCACCCAGCCGCCCTGCAACTGGGAAATTCTATTGGCCTTTTTTTTTTTTTCCTGCAGAACTAGATCATAGATCATGGTAACCAATAAAGGCATCAGTACTGTGCATCTTAGAGCTCTTCCATGAGCACTCTTTTAAAGATGACCAGCTCTTGTTTATTTTCCAATGGGGAGGGGAATGCAGAAAACATTGTTTTGAGCTTGATATCTCTAAGAATAACATAGAAGCAGAAGATACTTGCAATGTAATAACCAGAGGATATTTTTCAAAAGTCATGTTTTTATTATGTAGTTCCCAAACCTCCACACCTCCGGTAAATTAAATATTGTCCAAGGTCTGAGAACTTTTGTTTCTGTTTTCATTCATTATAGATTCAGAATAAATACACCAAATCTGTGATACCTAAATGATAGGGTAGCTGCTCTGGAAATTCTCAATTTCAACCTCCAAAGAATATAGTGGATTCGGGAGTTTGGGGGGGGGCAGATATCTTCATTTTTGACAGATACTTGGTAGCTTTGGCTTAAACTATACTAATAGGACTGTATATACTTAGTCAACCTCCCTTCTTTTAATCTACCTATATCCCACTTTCCATACATGTTCTTTGGCATTGACTCTGCTATCAGTTTGTGGAAGGAACCATGAAGCTCAGATATAAGATTGTCATTTTTAAGATAATGTCCTCACATTCTACAATATAATTCCTACCCTTTGCTATCCTGTGTTATTTAGTTTGGCATGAGACTTTGGGCAATATTTTCCATAATTTTTCTCCACCAGTTTGGTGCCATGCTGTTTGGAGTCAGAGTAAAAACAAATTATCTTAATGTGAAACTATATATAACCTGTGGAAAGGCAAATATTTAATTGTGCCTAAATTTAAAGTGGTATTTGATCTCAGTATAAAATTAGGTTCCAGAAATTGTACTGTTTTCTGAAATTATCTTTCTTTTTAAACCATCTTTGCTGGGATTTGTTTACTCTCTTATCAAGTTTAATTACTGCTTTTAAAAAGCAAAGAACTTCATGTTTCACACTCTGCTGCTTAAGCTGCTAACGAACTAGTTTCAGAAAGATTGTTGAATGTAAGTTTGACCCAGAATATAGGTATTCATTTGGTTTTTATGCTATTTTTCTCAAAAGAAAACTATGCACTCAGTTCAGATATATTTTAGCTCTTCAGTTAGTGTAATGTGAATTATTTCCATTTTATTCACTGTATAGCATTAACATTCATTGAAGAAAAAGAAAAACAAAGAGAAGGATCTGTGATGAGGTACTCAAAGCTTACTGATGGGTTAGGCAAAAATAGAATCTTGGGAAGTGCGTCCACTTACTGTGCGATCCCTTACTGTGTGTCCTGACTATATTGGTAGAGGCTCTCAGACAGGAGCACATGGGGTTACAGACACTAAGATATTCTTGAGTAGAGTGATGGGTCAGAGAGTTTATTTGTCCCTAGGATTCTTCAAATCCAGAGGAATTATGACTCTAGAGTAGCTCTGTAATTCAGTTCTCCTTTGGTGGCTTATGAATAGAGATAAAAAGGAATGTGCATGAATCTAGGTCAAAACCAAGAATTTTCCTTCTTAGGAAATAAGCCTCATAAGGATAGAGACATTGCCTAGTTTACTGTTGTATTAGCGGCTCATAGAACAGAACAACTGCTCAAAAAATATCTGTATTAGGAAGGAAGGTAGGAAGGTAGGAAGGAAGGAAGAAATTACACCAGTGAGTTAAGGTATTATTAAAGAAAAAGAATGAAACCCTGAAAATGAAGTATAGTTCCTTACATTTAGGTATTGACTACCAACTCAGTAGTAGATTCTGATGACACAAAAGGACCTTTATCATCTAATTTTTTTTAATTTTCATTTATTATTTTTGAGAGAGAGACAGAATGTAAAATGCAAAGGGCAGAGAGAAAGGGAAGCACAGAATCCAAAGCAGGCTCCAGTCGAACTCATCAACTGCAATATCGTGTCCTGAGCCAAAGCCAGTCGCCTAACTGACTGAGCCACCCAGGCGCCCCCCTGCAAAATTTTCTTTAGAGATAGTAATGAATAAAACTGAAAAACTAATATCTAAGTCCTCTAACTTTGAATTCTACACCCTTTACATGAAGCTTCTGTATTTGTTAGGTCTATGTTAGTAGGAGGTATTATTATTTTTCACTTCCAATTGCTTCAAGTTTTAAAGCCATTTTGCAGGTGATATCTAGCATGCCTTTTAGCAAGTTACTAGGGCTGCCTATTGAGGAAGATTAGTAAATTAGCATCCTTTCTTCTTATTTACCAATTACACCCAGAACTCTGATTTTCATCCAAATGTCATCAAAAAATCCTGATCTTGGGGCGCCTGGGTGGCTCAGTTGGTTAACCGTCCAACTCTTGATTTCAGCTCAGGTCACGATCTCATCGTTCATGAGATCGAGCTCTGCATTGGGTTCTGTGCTGACAGCATGGAGCCTGCTTGAAATTCTCTCTCCCTCTCTCTCTCTCTGCCCCCACCCCACACTATCTCTTTCAAAATAAATAAAACTAGAACATTAAAAAAAAAAAGAAAAAAGAAAAAGAAATCCCAATCTTGATCCAGTGTCCAATAGTGTTAACAGTGCTCAGCATAGGCATCACAACAGCCACATAGAGGGGCCTATCATATAACAGGGAATTAGAGTAGAGTATAAGTGCCTTTAGGAAATTGTACAGAGCTGTTTAATCTATGTTGCTGCCAGAAATCTGGGTGTTTCCATGTGTGTTGGACATATGAATGTACCTCACCTGTGTATTGCAGTGGGAAAAAAAAGTTGGAGAACTACCACAATAGAGAAATGCCTATTTTAGGACACCATAAAAGTCTGAGACAAAATTCTTTAAGTAGGAATTGCTCTTAAGTTGTTGGTAGAGGAGAAGCTAACCAAAGAGATATACCTAAAAATGTACTGGTAGGAGAGGAAATAAGACTTTAATTCATTATGTAAGGTCCAACAAATTTATTCTGTAGCACTGAGTAATTCCTGGGCATACTTCAGTCTGCGAAGCACACATTTTGCTATTTTTATTTAACATTATGATATGTCCTAAGATTATTGATAACCTGATACCTTTTTATAATTCTTTACACAAAATAGTTAAATTAAGTGAATTGTTCTGTGTTCTAATGACTAATTTTAGAAGATCTGGACCATGATGCTGCTGGGTTCTGACTAACTTGAAATACAGTCATAGGTACAGCGTGGCTTACCAATTCAACTCCACAAACAGAAAGCTAAAACATTGTAGCTTTCTTAACCCATAGGCTTTCAATCAAAGAATCCATGCAGTAATACAAGAAACTGAGAAATAAAGGAAAAAGTAAAGATAATTCACACATCAGTAAATGGTTTAAATATTGTTAAACTTTTGAAATTCCTAAAGCATTCTCACACTTCTCATCTGCATTTAACTGTAAATGCAGTTAATATTGGATAACTTGGTTTCTTAATGGTTACATTCACACTTACTTGAGTAGGGATTTGAGAACAAGCCTTTTAAAATATCAGGCTGTTTTGGTTTTGCTTGCATATATCTTTACAAGGTTCCCTTTGGCATCTTCAATCCAATATTCCTAGAATCTTTGTGATATCTGATACTCTGTTTTGCTCCCCCATACAGAATCATTCACTTGGTAAAATTTGCATACATCTATTTAATAATCAAATAAAAATAGGTATGTGACACTTCTTTATTTTTTAATCACCATATTAACTAACAGAGAATACAATATAAAAACAGTATACTCTAAAAATCACTTCTAAATATTAAATATTTTGGATTTAACTGTCTTCTTAGGATTGTCTTCAAAGAATTGTTCAATGTTAAATAACTAAATTTGCTCACACATTAGTTAAAAATATATTTACTGAATGCCTTTTATGAATACAGTATGTTAGACTCTAGGTGAATTGTGGTAAAGAAAATAAACTCTATGCTCTCAAAGACTGTATAGTCCAGTGGCCATGGACTTAAATAGAGACTTGCAATAAGGTACAGTGAATACAATAAGAGAGTTAAGGATAGGGGTATCCTATAGGAATGTTGGACGGTTGGGGAGAACTGCCAGGAGAAGTAGCCTGTAAGTGGAGTCCTGAAAGGTAGAAGTAATTAGTCTGGTAAAGGAATATGGTGAGGAGGTGACTATGTGAGAGGAGTCTAGGGAAAGGGAAAACAGCTATGAGAGGGTATGGCTTATTTGGAGAAATATGAGGGATTAAAACCCAATGTCTGGAGTAAAGGACATGACACTACAGAGGACAGTCAGGTCAAATAAACTGCATTAAGGAGTTTCAACTTCCCTTTGAAAGCTAGGAGGAGCTCTGAAGGATTTCTAAGCAAGGCAGTGAATAACTGGATTAGTGCTAGAGAAAGATCACTATGGTTATGGTGTGGAGAACGAAATTAGAAAGTGGCAAGTCTGGGAACACAGAAAACAATTGGGTGGTGTTGCTTTTGATTTGGATAAAGACTGTGATCACCTATAAAAAAAAGCAAGCTGTAGGGAAGTGGGACTGGAAAGTGGACAGATTGAACGAATAATTTAAATAGAACTATGAGGTTATAGTGTTTGCTTATTTGGAGGAAAGGATACACCAAAGTTGACAGACATACATTTCTGGCTTGAGATACTAGCTACCATTCTAGATACAGATGAGTACCCCAGAATAGGTTTGGAAGAAGATGAGGAGCTACTTTCAAACATATAGAGTTGAATTTTTATGGAACATCTAAGTGGAGATGTCAAGAACACATTAGATTCATGGGTCTGGACTTTAGGAGAAGAATGTGGGCTGAAAAATGTAAATTTGGTAAAATTAAATGAATACAAATTTTACATATAACAGTTAAAGTACTGAAATATTAGTGTTTCAGGCACTTGTAGGATATGACTTTGTACTTGAACACCACTAAAATCTATTCAAGTAAAAATCAAGTTTTGGAAATGAAGGCTTCTATATGGCTATTCTTTTTATGATTTGTATAAAATTTTATTCCCTACCTTTTCACTATCCATTTGTACTTTTGTATCCTTTGAAGACACATTTTCACCTTCATTAAAATTATTTCCATATCTGTATAAAAAGCCATTCATGATCTATCATAGAAAGTAAACCAGAATCTCCCTAATCCATTGGAGATTACCAATGGATTACCATTTCATCCTTCTCCTCAGTCTCTTTGACAAATATCCAGAGCCCAAGAGCTAAGAGAGACTAGAATGAATAAAATAGATAAGTTTGAACTAATGTAAGAATTTTATAAAGTCAATAATACTGACTTTTAACATTTTAATTTCTACCAAAGCAATGTAACTATTTCTTTCACTCTATTCTTCCAGTGAACAACAGCACTTACCTGTAAACTCAGATGTAGTCATCTAGAACCTCTAGACTTGGAAAGAATTCTGCAATATGCCCTGTCTGGCTTCCAGTAATTCCTATACCTAGGTCTTAGGTTCACTTCTAACTTGGCATCTTGAGTCTTTCCCCAGAATGACACTGTCAGTTGCACAGACAGACCATGTTACCCACGTCTACAGGGAGGAGAAGACTTCACTCCTGTTGTCACAGGGCATTTTCTGAGCCCTGCATTTCTCAGAGAAATTCTTTCATATGAACTTTGAAATTGTGTCTCTTGTACACAATACAGAAGTATCCACAGAAGTTGAAGAGTCAATCAGTATCCTTTAAGCAGAATACTTACATGCCTAACATTCATTCTTAACTCCTCAATGCCATAGAATATCTTTTTTATAAGTATCTGGGCAACTCCTTCAAAGGTGTTATCATCCTATCTTAACAATATTTTAAATTTACCTAAATACATGGATAATTTAATATAATTTTATCTTCAACACCCTACTACAATTAGAATAGAGGAATAAAGAAAGAAAGGGGGGAAAAAGGAAAGGAGAGAATAGCAGAACAAGGATTGCAGCACAGTTTAAGAAGAAAAACAAAGATGGAGGAGAGTTAATGGACCTTAGCAGAAATAAAAAACAGAAATTTAGAGCCTGCAAAAAATTATCAAAGAGGATCAGCCAATACATACTACAGACCCCCCGAAGGTAGCTGGGCTTAACTGAAATACACAGTTAAACAGAAGTTTGCTCAATGGAACGCTGGACTTGTCACCTTCTTTCCCTCACTTGGAGCACCCAGAATATAAGAACTAGGCATGAACTCCCAGGCAGAAGACGTTGATACTCCTTTCTGGAGAAACTGAAAGGCCATAGGGGAAGACTTACCAACACTGAAGTTTGAAGATGCTTCTCTTTCTCCTGAAAAAGCACCAGGCTACTGGCCATTCCCCCTAAACAAAGCCTACCAGTCAGCAGCCCTCTTCCCTAACAGGGAGAAGAGTAAGCCCTCTAAACTATGTCTCACTGCCTCATATTGGAATACACACAGCCAAGAATCACTTGGTCTGTGTAGAAACCTCCAAGATCTCGTGACCAAAACAAACAGAAAAGTAGAACCTGGGGAAGAAGAGACTGTTTTAGGAACAGAAGAAAAGTGTTTTAAAATATGGATGCTATATCCAAGAAATAAAAACATAATATCATACAAAAGAATGATCAACAGATTGAAACAAGAAGGGGAAAAAGGAACCTATAAATCATCCTATGGGTTTGTGTCAAAAATAGTATCCACCAGCATTTTGCAAAATTATTGGTGCATTTGAAAAAGTCAGCAATATATAATTAGAAAATTAAGCAAATGGTAAAATGAGGCAATTATTAATTCATGAAAAAAGATACATAAAATCAGTGTAACTCTTGTTTCAAGAGTGAATAATACTTATATAATCATAACAAAATAAATCATGAGTGAATTTAGTAAAAAAAAATGTCATTACCTATGAGGGGATGAGAAAGATATAGGGTATGTATGTGTGTGTGTGTGGGGTGTATGTGGTGTGTAAATGAAAAAGAGAGCTAAAAATTCACACACACTAGATAAAGAATCAAAATATAATTTCTGAAATAAACCAACAAAAAGGAGTACACGAACATTATTTTAAAATATGTAGTCACATATCAGATTGAATTAATAAGTAAGTTAAAAGTGATGATCTTGAAGGAGGAGAATGTAGGTTGGTGACAGGTATAGTAAAATACTCTTGTTATTAAATATTGGCCTTTTTGTGCTACTTGACTTTTAAAATATGTTCATACATTACTTTGTCAAAATAAAATAAAGTAAAATATATTTATCTAGCAATACTTTATGGCAAGATGCAAATTTAATTCTTCAATCTGATTCATCCCTCTTATATTGCAGAGTAAAGCAAATGTGTATTTCAATAAACTCTTTCATAAATATAATCCTGTCAGTGGTCTCAAAGACTTAAAAATGTGGGTTTTGGGGCAATTATTCTTCATCATTTTTTTTCACAAGAATATTCTTGGCATTCTTTCTAAAATTCACCTGCTGAGAACCAGCATTTCATATGTTTTGCACAAAAGGTCTTAGAAGTCCTGTCTGCCTCATCTCAGGAAATTTTGAGTGTTTAAGATAATGCAAAAATCCTATTTTCTTTTAGTACTTTGGAACATCTTTAAGATAGATTCAAATTCTACAACCTTACTGGATGCTAATGTAATTTCAACTTTAAACAATTTTAATGGCTGAATGTTTTGGGCAATGATATCTCCCCTTCATCCCCTACACAATCACTTTCTCTAACTTTCCTTTTCCAAAGCAAAGAAGTCCATATCTTTACCCTTTGCAAAGTAGCCTATGAAACATAGTGACAGACTTTGAAGGATTTACATTAGCAAAACAAACAAAAAAATACAACCAAAAAATATTAAGTTTGAATCGTTTATCATTTGGGCTTGTTCCTGTCCACATATAATATGGTACAAAACTGGTACAAAATATGGTACATATATAATTGGTACAAAAGCTGCCTTCTTGTATTAATAAGGCAGGTGAATCAGATTTCTACCTAGATGAATCTCTTAGATTTGAACATGAGGAATCATCAGTAGAATCTGTTCCACAATCAAAGCTACATGGGCAGTTCCACTACCCAACTCTTACAAGGATTTGAAAGGTAAATCTACTATACTCCAGCTTTTTGAACCCAAATTCTGGAAGGCTATAATATTTTTTTTTCTTCTCTCCCTCCTTTCTTTTCATATATTGTAATTGCTAGAAAATCAAAAACCTTTTCTCTCCTTTTGGAAGATTTCTTGTCTTGAATACTTTGAAGGAAGTCTTTGTGAACATTTGATTTAGTCTCCACACTCAAAACTGAGTGGAGACACTATATCTAAGGGCATTTTTGTTTAAATCTAAGAGGACATTCACAAGAATAAGACAAAAGAAAGGGATAAGAAGTACAGGCAGAGTGACATATATAAGCTTGGCAACATTAGCAAAGAGCCAGAGCATATGATTATGGGAAATGGGGAAAAAAATAACTTCCTATGGAATGCTTTTTTAACACTTATTTTGATGATTTAAACAGATAAACCTTTCTATCAAAAACATTTTTAGAAAAAAAAATAAACCTACATATAGGTTAGGAACATCATTTTTAAAAGGAAAGTCGTATCACAGAGATTTTGTTCACCAAATTTCATTTATTCTTTGCTTTCAGTTTTAGAAAAGGAGTTGCAATTAATTTATTAACCAAGAATTACAATAATGAAGAAAATTAATGGTGATTTTAAGAGCAATCTGATCAAAGCTTTAGCTCTCTGACTTTGAAAAGCCAGCTCCTTTAACAATAAGCAATCCCAGGCACTGGTTACTAGGTGTAGGGACTCAATCTTTCAGTCATCAAAGACCTCCTGTATTTTTTCTAATTAAACTGACAGAAACACTGAGGAGTGCCAACAAAGCCGATAATGAAAAGTACTGAATCTTTTACAAAATTTTGAACTGAACAAGGCGTAGTATCTGGCTCAAAGGCAAAAGGAATATTAATTTTTTAACACATGATTAACTTAAATGTTTTTCTTAAAGGAGCAAGTAATGACAGGAGATGCTCTAATATAGATTCCTCTTAATTTAAAAAATGAGTTTGCTGCCTTCCAGCTCTGTTAGATGTCTACTCTGGAGAAATCTTATCTAGGCTGGTGACTTTGATGTCATTTCTGATGAGACAATAAGACCTGTATGAAGGCCATTTTGAAAGAAAGGGGACCTTAAAATGCACTAAAAAATCCAAAAGGTGAAGCTTTTTACATTTAGGGGAATTCTGTCAGATAACATTTCTATTTTCTTAAAAAAAATACAAAGAAATATATAAAACTTATGAGACTTGTTCATTCAAATGGCTAATATTTATTGAATACCTACTGTGTGCCGGGTAGTGTATTAGGCACCAGGAATACAATAATGATCAAAACCAGAAACAGTTCCTGACCTTGTACAGCTTATGGACTGCTAAGGTAGATTGGTACCAATGAAATAACACAAAAAGTAATGTATAATGACATTCAATATGTAGATATATAGATATCCAGAGAAATAAGATTGATTACAGTATTCCATGGCTGCATTGTAGACTAAAAGAGTTAGGAAAGGTTACTTGAAGAAGTGACCCTTAGTTGGTGTCTAAAGGATGAGTAGAATTCAACTAGAGCCAAGAACTATTGGAGAGAGGAGAGTGTGGGTAGGAAAAGTTCTTTAGAGAAAACACTAGGTAAGATTATCCTGAGGTGTCAGGCACCAGTGCATTTCAAGGAATGAAAGAAGGTGGCTGAAATATATTGGTGGGCAGGGAGAGCACTGGGAGACCAGATACTCCAGAGATAGATAGGAACTAGAATCCCAAGTAGATTTTGGTCTCCCCTGCCCTTATTATTGATTTGTTTGATTGATTACCTTTTATCCTTATCCTGACCCCTATTATCTCACACATATACTATGGACAAATATTTTAATGTATTGAGTGGAAATTTAGTCATTGGAGCAACATTTATTGAGCATTATCTTTGTGCCAATTATCACTCAAGGAATTGAGAAAATAGTAGAGAACCAAATAGATTAAAATCCTTTATGGAGCTTACATTTATAATGAGGTAGACAGAGAAATAATGACATAAACAGGCAAAACCTAAGTTGGTTGGATGTTAAGTGCTAAAAATAAAAATAAAGCAGGGAATGGGAGCATGAAGTATAAAAAACATACCTTGTGTTTGAATATATCCTTGCTGATACTCATTGTTGTTTTGTATGAATACATTTTAAGTCATGAAAACGGCATTGTGCTAGAGAACTTATTTAGTTTCTTATTTTTTCTACTTACAGCCCTGTTCTTAAGATCCTTCATGTTACTAGGAGTACATGGAATCTGTTGTTTCTGTTGCATAATATCCCCTGTGTTCCCATCACATTTTATGTATATGTACTCCCAATGATGCAAAACCAGATTGTCTCCATTCCTTATTCTAAGCCTTGGACCCACAGATTTTTGTATGTGTGTCTGTGCATGTGTGTTGGTGGGGAGAGTGGCAGTGAAAGAGAAGGGGGGGCTGGCTTTGCATTTTGAAAAAAAAAACACTGGGTGCAGTGTGAAAACTGGGCTGGAGAGAGTACACAATGTATGTAAGGAGACATTACAGGAATCCGGGAAGAAATAATGCATCTTAGATGAGGTGGTAATGGCGGAACTAAGAACAAATGGGTGGATTCAGACGATGTTTAGGAAGTAATGTCAATTGGCCCTGGTGATAGAATGGATATGGAGGTGAGGGACAAAGATATTTCAGGTGTGACCCTTGGCATTCTACTTTAGGCAAATGGATGGATAAAGAGTTATCCACCAAGAGAGTGAACACTGTAACATGATCCTTTAAAGAGAACAATTATATGGACCTAACGCCGATTAATATACATAATCACATAGTGAAATATTCTTTGACCATTCTATAAAGTGACAATTCACTGAATACGTACTATATCCTATTAACTTTGCTAAGAGTTTAAAAGACAAGTAGAGAGGGGCGCTTGGGTGGCTCAATCGGTTGGGCATCCGACTTCGGCTCAGGTCATGATCTCACGGTTCGTGGGTTCAAGCCCCGTGTCGGGCTCTGTGCTGACAGCTCAGAACCTGGAGCCTGCTTTGAATTCTGTGTCTCCCTCTCTCTCTGCCCGTTCCCTACTCATGCTCTGTCTCTCAAAAATAAATAAACATTGAAAAAAGTAAAAAAAAAATAAATAAAACAAAAGACAAGTAGAGAGACCAAAAACTGGCAGCCAAAATCTAATCCTATAATTACCATGATGAAAACCAAAAGAGGGCACAGATACAAAGCATACTAAAGTCTGTTTGGAGGTGAATAGAACTTTACCAGGCTGACCCTGGAGGAGAGCAGAGGGAAATCCAAGGATAAAAGTATATTAGTGTGGATGACTGTAATATTTTAGAGCAACTTTAAGGACTTTATGTTTTCTGGAAAGGAATTAGTGAAGTGGAGGCTGCCAGGGATGAGAGGGACCATATTCTATGACACAGAAAGAATTTTATGGAGAAATTGATGGAAGCTATTTGAGCAGAGAAGTAACCCTTATAGATTTGAATGTTAGATTACTCTAGCACCAAGAGAAAAAAGCCAATAAGGACATGTTTGGTGTTCTCTGAGATGGTTAGGATGTGAACAATGGCAAGGACACCGGGAATAGACAAGAGGGGACACATTACAAAGATGTTGTTTAGGGGTTAGTATTGAAAGAACCAGGTGATGGCTCGAATTTGTGGGGAATCAAGGGTGACTCCTACATTTCCGACTTGGGCAATTGTATTAATAGGTATGATATTTACTGATATTGGGATTACAGGTGGGACAGAAGTTTTGAGGAGATGATGTTCTCAAGTTAGGAGAATTTTAGTCATGTTTCTTTGAAGGACAACCCAGATAGAGGCTATATTTATGTTCAGACCCAGGAATTAGGTCTGGGTTGGGGATACAGATTTAAGAGTAGGTTTATGTGTAGACTGAGAAGTAAAATAATCAAGACTAACCAACTTCATGAGGGACCAGGGAGAACAATAAGTGTAAGCAAAGGTGAGTAAGACAGAATGGGCAAAGATAATAAGAGAAGAGAAGAACCAGGAAGAGTAAAAGAGAAAGAGAGAGAAGGAGGGAGAGAGAGAATGAATATATGGTATTCTATATATATATTCTCTAAATATATAAACATTTTCTAAAATGTTACACTGGCTTATCTCTTTTACATATGAATTCAATTTATCTTTGCATATGATGGCTTACTTTTAACAAAGAATCCAGGTTTATAGTGTTTGGATTTTATGGCATCAATAAAGTTTTAATATATAGTTAAAATGACTGCTCTATAAAATTTCCCCTTGTCTTGCAGTTTACATGCCCTTGTATTCAGCTTAACATACCCCTCCCAAAACTTCCTTCACATTTTCTGCTTTCTTTGCATCTGTTTTTTACATATATGTGGGCTGTTTGTTCTATCAAAAAAAAAGATTTTACCATTTCTAATTTAAAATTTTACTCTCTTTCTCATCCTTTATACATATTTGTAAATGTAGCACAGATTTTCCAAGGTCTGACAAGATCTTGGATACTAATGGAATTAATTATATTAACAATAATAACCCAAATGTTACTGCTTTTTTAACATACCTCTACTAGGACCTTTGTCCTCTGACAAGTGCCTCTAATAGTGCAGCTGGGCAGGATGTTACTTCTTGTCCGTCCAGCATTTTAACCCCTTGTCTCTGTTTAAGAAGTCCATCATTGTGTGAACATTGTGTGAATAAGGATGCTGTTTCTCATTCCAGAGGTATGAAAGAAAAATCTCTCCAAACTCTGGCAGCTAGGGTGCAGACACATGGCCTAACCTCAGTCAATCAGACACTCTTTCTGAGCATTTCAAATCTGGACAGATTAACCTAAAGAAGCAGAGAGAGATGAAAAAGTGTTCCAGTGTCCAGTGGTAGGGTCCAGTTCCAGGGTTGGCAGTGCTTGAAGCTGTCAGAAGTCAGAGATACCTAACAGGGTTCTCCCTCTGTATTAAATATCCTTTGCATGAAAACTGCATCATATACTCCATCTCATTAGTAGTCAAATGATCCTTGATGTTAAGTGACATTTAGCATTTTTTCATATACCTGTTTGCCATTTGTATGTTTTCTTTGAAGTAATGTCCTTTTAAGTCCATAGCCCATGTTTTAATTGGGCTATTAGGGTGTTTTTTTTCCTTGTTTTTATCATTTGAAATTTAGGAATTCCTTATATATTTTGGAGATTAACAAAGACCTGCTTCCAGTGGCTGTTTATTGATTACTCTGAGGCAGGTACTGTGGGTTCTAGGACTACAAATATAAATAAGAGACTCTCCCTGAATCAAAAGGCTTAAAGTCCAGTTGAAATGACTACAATAGAGTTTGATTAAGTTAATAAACCTGTGTTCTCTTTCTCTGGTTTCTTGTCTTCCAGAAATACTTATTGCTCATTATATAGACATTTTTTTTCTTTTTACCTTTTGACCCCCTTCACCAATTCCCCCCACCCTCACCCCTGGCAACCACCAATCTGTACTCTATTTATGAACTTGTTTGTTTTTGTTTTTGTTTTAGAGTCCATATATAAGAGAGATCATAGAGTGTTTCTCTTTCTCTTCACTTAGCATAATGCCATTGAAGTCTACCCACATTGTTGTAAATGGCAAAACTTAATTCTTTTTTTATAGCTGAATAATATTCCATTGTATATACAGCTGACCCTTGAACAACATGGGTTTGACTGCATGGGTCCACTTACACGTGGATATTTTTCAAGCAATATATTGGGAAACTCTTTGGAGGTTGTGACAATTTGAAAAAAACTCTCAGATGAACTGTGTAGCCTAGAAATATCAAAAAAATTAAGAGAAAATTATCTCTTTTGTAATTGGAGAAACTGTGTATCAGTCTATCATCACAGGTATTTTTTTAATATAACATTGTTTCCAATACTCTGTTATGAATATGACTGTGATACTGCATGTCATAAAAATTTTATAATGATTCATTCATCAGCGAATAGGCTAAGCTACTGTGAAACAATTTTATTGATTACACTAGGCCACCATAAAGCAATCTTATTGTTGCTTCTTTGTTATCAATGCATGAAGCATTATACTTAGAAATAAAGGTAATTTTTTTCACATTATCTTTTTATCTTGGATATCTAGTGTCAGGAATACAAAGTGTTTTGTATTATATAAGAAAATATTGATGTAGGTACTGACAGACAATTCATTTTATAAACATGATGTCAATTTATGGTATTGATAAATACAGTACAGTACTGTAAATGCTTTTCCTCTTCCTTATGACTTTCTTAGTAACATTTTCTTTGCTCTAGAACACTTTGTTGTAATAATATGGTATGTAATACATTTGACATACAAAATATGTATTAATCAACTGTGTTATCAGTAAGGCTTCTGGTCAACAGTAAGCTATTAGTAGTTAAGGTTTTGAGGAGTCAAACGTTATATGTGAATTTTCAACTGCATGGGGGGTTGGCACTCCTAACCCCCAATTGCTGAAGGGTGAACTGTATATGTCACAATGTCTGTAGCCATTCATCTATCCACGAGCACTTAGGTTGTTTCAATATCTTGGCTACTGTAAATAATCCTGCAATAAACATGGGGGTTAATGTATCTTTTTGAGTTACTGTTTACATTTTCTTCAGAAAAATACCTAGAAGTGGAATTGCTGGATCACATAGTAATTCTATTTTTAATTTTTTTGAGGACCCTCCATACCGTTTTCCATAGTGACTTCAGTGTAACCAACAGTGCACGAAGGTTCCCTTTTCTCCACATCCTTGGCGACACTTACTATTTCTTGTCGTTTTGTTAACAGCCATTCTAGCACGTGTTAGATGATATTTTATTGTGGTTTTAAATTGCATTTCCCTGGTGATTAGTAATGTTGAACATTTTCTTATGTGCCTATTGACCGATTTGTATGGCTTCTTTGGAAAAGTGTCTATTCAGATATTTGCCTATGTTGTTGTTGTTGTTATTTCCTATTGAGTTGTATGAGTTCTTTATATATTTTGTATATTAGCCCCTTATCAGATATATGATTTGCAAATATTTTCTCCCATTCAGTAGATTGCCTTTTCACTCTGTTGATTGTTTCCCTTGCTGTGTAGAAGTTTTTTGTTTGGTGTAGGCCCATTTGTTTTGATTTGGTTGCCTGGCTTTTGGTGTCGGAGCCATGAAATCATTATGAAGATCAATATTATGAAGATTTCCCCCTATGTTTTTTACTAATAGTTTTATGGTTTCAGGTCTTATGTTTAACTATTTAGTCTATTTTGAATTTACTTTTAGGTAAGGTGTAAAATAATGGTCCAAATGTATTTTTTTGCATGTGGACATCCAGTTTTCCCAGTACCACTTGTTGAAGAAGCTATTCTTTTCTCATTGTATATCTTGGCATCCTTGTTGAACATCAGTTGAACGTAGATGTATAGATTTATTTCTGGACACTCTATTCAGTTCCATTGGTCTGCATGCCTGTCTTTATGCCAGTACCATACTGTTTGATTATTTAACTTTGTAATATAGTTTGAAACAATGAAGTGGGATGTCTCCAATTTTGTTCTTTTTTCTCAGGATTGTTCGGCTATTTGTGGTCTTCTGTGGTTCTACATGAATTATAATTATTTTTTTCTATTTTTAAAAAAATGCTACTGGAATTTTGATAAGAATTGCGTTGAATCTATAGATCACTTTGAGTAGTTTGGATGTTTTAATTATATTAAATCTTCCAAACCATGAATATGGAATATCTTTCCATTTGTTTGTGTCTTCTTTAATTTTTTTCATTAATGTTTTATAGTTTTTGGTATGTAAGTATTTACTTCCTCACTTCAGTTTATTCCTGAGTATTTTATTATTTTTGGTGTTATTGTAAATAGAATTATTTTCCTAATTTCCTTTCAGATAGTTTGTTGTTGGTATAAAAAAAACCCAACCTGGTTTTTGTATATTATTTTACCAAATTCATTTATTAGTTCTAACAGATTTTTTTTATGGAGACTTCAGAGTTTTCTGTATAAGAACATGTTGTGTCCAAACAGGGACAATTTTATTTCTTCCTTTCTATCCGGATGCCCATGCTTTTGATTTCTTAGGCTCAACATAGATACTGGTCTACTGGGTCTCCCAAACTGCAAGGAACACAGATTAAGATCTTCTTTTCATCTGAGGTAATGAGGGCTAATTACTCTTCATCTCTCCACTTTGGTGGTGGTGGAGTCATAGCATAACTTTTTCTTCACAAACCCTTTCTCTCTCTTTCTCAACCTCTTATCCTTCTCAGCCAGCTTCTTGGCACTTACTGAGAAGAATCCTACTGGTTTGGGATCCTGCTGGTTTGGGATCCAATTACTTTACTTTCCTGGGCTTCAGTGTCTTCATCTACATAATGAGAGTAATAATTATGTGGTACTTTATAGAACCATGTGGTCCTACAGAACTTTATAGGTCCCGGTGATGATTAAATGATTATAAATCTCTGTATCTACTTATCTACATATATTTGAATAGAGCCCAACATACAGTGAAGGTTTCTTACTGCTATTTTCATCATCATCATTATTATTGTCATTATTAGTTGCTATTGTATCTTAATGTCTCACTTGAAATTTTCAATTTTATATTCTTTAATCCCTGGTATGACTATGTTGATATACACAGTAAAATATTTTTGGTGTGTAGTTAAAGAGATGTGAGGCACTTACAGCTATGCAAAGAGAAATTTAAGAAATATTATTTTGAAATCATAATAGGTATATAATACTAAACTTGAGGAAATAACCACTTTTTGTCCTTATTATCACCCCTGGTCTCTCCTTGCTAGTTTACTGGTGTTGAGGGAAGACATGACTTGGTCAGCTTTCTAAAGGCTGAGTCCTAGTGACTACTCAGTACAGAGTTGGCTGTGTGGACAGAATACCTGTACTGCACACTGTAGGCTGGAAGAACTGTTAAAGGGCATCAAGCTCAATCACTTGAATTTCATGGTATACAATGGAGGCCCAGAGGGTTGAATGTTAGCTAGAGTTCTTGTCAAACATTTGCTCCAAAACATTGGTTCTAGGGAGGTCTTAATAGAGCTCCATTACAATTAGTTCCATAGTCTAGCAAGTTTGAAAATGCCCAGAAATACAAATTTAAACAGGTTTCTTTATTGCAGGACTTCTCAAATCTTTAAAATACAAATTTGTAGAGGCACCTGAGTGGCTCAGTCAGTTAAGCGTCCGATTTTGGATTTCAGCTCAAGTGATGACCTCATGGTTTGTGGGTTCGAGCCCAGCATCCGTGTCCACACTGACAGTGTGGAGCCTGCTTGGGATTCTCTCTCTCTCTCTCTCTCTCTCTCTCTCTCTCTCTCTCTCTCTCTGTCTTTCTGCCTCTCCCCTGCGTATGCTATCTCTGTCTCTCTCTCAAAAAAAGTTTCTCCTTTAAAAACAATAAAATTTGTAATATAAATTTTTCAAGGAGGATATGGTAGGCAGTATTCTATATTTTCCAAACTCGTTTGACCTCAGAATGTTTCTTCCCTTTTTGTGGGTGAGGATGGAATTTTACTCTCCTGTGTTCTTTTGAGTACATGTGAGTATACACTGGTTTAGGATGATAGGATATTATGGTGGGAAGGAGCTTAATAGTCACAGAGACACAACTAGAAGAGCAGAGGCTTGGAGCCAGTCATCTAGTTATGGAAAAGAAAATGAGAGCAAAACAAGACCTTGCATTGACTGAATATGGGAAAACATTATTCCAAGCACAAACTCAGTGTCAAATAATGTTGGGAACATTTTCAAATTTTCCATTTACTATCTGAGAGACTTCCTACAAGTTACTAAACATCTTTGAGCTTCAGATGCCTCCTCTGTAAACATGATTAATATTTTCATTCAAGAAACATTGTGAAAAGTATAGTTTATGCAAAGCATGGTCCTAGTGTATTAGTCAGGGCTCTCCAGAGAAACAGAGCTAATGGAATATATAGGCCTAAGAGTCAGGAGCATCAAGGGGTAGGAGAAGATCATTGTCTCAGCTCAGTAGGGTGGAAAGCATATTCAATATTCCTCAACATTTTTTGTTCTACTTAGGTCTTCGATAGACTGGATGATGCCCATGCACACTGGGGAAGGCCATCAGCTAGACTTTGTTCACCAATTCAAATACTCATCTCTTCTGGAACACCTTCTTAGACGTACCCAGAAACAATGTTTAACCAGATATCTGGGCAACCCATGGCCCAATCATGTTGACACAAAAAATTAACCATCACATCTAGTATTGTTTTTGATGTTTTGATGTTGTAGTTATTTCAGTCCGAATATTTATCCATGTATCCCATTTAGAACAGCACTTCCACGAGATGCCTTAGTGCATGTTTGGCAACCTCAGCAACTATTTACCAATGCATTCAGTTTATTTTTGCACCAGCCCTGGTTATATTAGAAAGCATTTCTTTACATGAAGCCACAGTCTTTGTCTTTTTATCTATTACTTGCCCAGTTCTACTCCTTAAAGTCACTCAGAACAAGTCTCATTTCTCTATCATGTGTAACTCATCAGTCAATTAAATACAGTGCTCATGCTCTCCTAAAGCTCTCCCAGTAAAGGTCCAAACCCAAGTTCATGGCAAATCCAAGACCAGCATTTGCACTTGCAATTCCTAGGCCTCAACTGCATACTTGGACAAATAACTCTGCCTTTTCTGGAGCACAGTGGATCCCTAGCAAGGCTTTGGTTTCCTGGAGCACTGCAATTCTTCTCTGGCTATCTTCTATATTTTAACACATTTTGAGAAACTTGTTTTTTCCTGCAAATGAGGACAGATTCTATTTCCGTGTTGTTTGTCAAAATATGTGATGGACATAATGTTATGGTTCAGTTGACATCAAAGAGATCAGGACTTTCTAGAACACACAAGTGCAGCCTGGGATGCAAACAACTCTATCAGTCACTCAGCTCTGAAGATTGCACTATCGTAGCACTATTTAATTGCTTCAAGCATACTGTCAGCATTTCTTGCACTTGAAAGTGGATTGCTAGCACACACACAAAAAAATCAAATGACTGTTCTACAACTTGAAATCACCGTGCCTTGGCGAGGCCTGTCAAAGTCCATTCTCTCTCTAACAACTTGACTGTCCCCTTCCCCCAGCAGCTCCCTTCCTTACCCAAACTCTAGCTTCTCAACCTGCTGTCTCAATACTTTCATGCTCATATTTAATGCATTTTGTTACCTTTGACAAGACCTTGATCAATATTTTGTTATTTTGAGGCAGCTGTGATCTACTTTCATTCACTCTTGGGAATGCATCTTTACTGTCCTATATGATTTCTATTTTTACTCTTGTTTCTGAAAAATAGATGCCATGAGGATGCATTTTTTTCATTAATACTAGAATTATGTAAAATTTAAATAAAACATGAAAAGCAAAACTACTTTGAGTAATTGGAAACCCATGTTGGAGGAATATAAATAATTCTATTAAATAATATTTCTGAGTCTAATTGGATAATAGGAAGTTACCAAGAAGCAAGTGTGGACTCAAATTGTATATAATAGAATTAAATCAATGATAATTGTGAGGATACCCAAGAATAGAAAATTATAAGCAACAAGAATACAGAGGATGTGATTAACCAAAATGAGAATGAGTATTTATAGGGTATGGTTTCAAAATGAACTAAAATATCAAATTAAAGAATAAAATAAGAAAAAAAATAATAAATGAAAATAAGGTTCATGTCTTTCTGTGTTATTAATATCTTTATATACTCAGAGACTATTATTTTTATTCCCTCTCGCAATAGCCTCCTAATTACTACTAAGAAGACCTGCCTAGATAAAAGGATGAGGATTGGAAGATTAAAGAACAATGTAGAGGAAAATGTTATATATTATATATTGAATCATATGTATATGATTTAATTTATTAAATGATAAAGAGTATGAGGTAAAATATTAATTGAAATTATTAGTTCCACTCAGGCAAATATTAAGTATGTAGGACCTGTTTGATAAGAGGGCAGATTCCAATATACCACTGGGCTTACTGAATTACATAGAAAAAGTGGTGAATCAGGGTAAATTACATCAGTTTTTTAGCATATACCATGCCAAACCACACAACTTATTTTGAACAACACACTCATGTTTATGCTCATTTCTAGGGCAGAGTTGTTTCGTATACAGGACACAGAAATCATTTTAGCTAAATTTCTGCTATATTCAACAACAAGCCATTATCTCATGGGAACATTCATAAATATTGTCTCCATTACTCTCAGTGTTGTTACCTGTAGCTTACTGGTTTAAAAGAAAAAGAAAGTATTATATATATATATACACATATACACACAAACACACACACACATATGCACACACACACACATACACACACACACACACACACACACACACACCACATCTTCTTTGTCCATTCATCAGTTGATGGACACTTGGGCTATTTCCACAATTTGACTATTGTAGACAATGCTGCTATAAACATCGGGGTACATGTATTACTCAGCCATAAAAAAGAATGAAATCTTGCCATATACAACAACATGGATGGAGCTAGACAGTATAATTCTAAGTGAAATAAGTCAGTCAGAGAAAGATAAATACCATATGATTCATGTGGAATTCATGTGGAATTTAAGAAACAAAACAAATGAGCAGAGGAAAAAAAAAAAGAGAGAGGCAAACCAAGAAACAGACTCTTCACCATGGAGAACAAACTGATGGTTACCAGAGGAGAGGTGGGTGGGGGGTGGTGGTGGAATGGGTTAAATAGGTGATAGGGATTAAGGGGTGCACTTGCTGTGATGAGCACTGGGTGATATATGGAAGTGTTGAATCACTATATTGTCACCTAAAACTAGTATTATACTGTATGTTAACCAAATGAAATTTAAATAAAAACTTAAAAAATAAATAAATAAAAAATCTAAATTGTGAGAAAATGAAAATATGACAGGAGCCAAATAAATGAAAAGAAAACAAACAAATAAACAAGGAGAGCACTAAAATGGCAGGGCCATTAACATGAAGGAAAATGTGATAATACAATGGGGCAGGACAGTTTACCAGTGTAAAATATCTTTAATTTCTGATTAATATGTTTTGTTTCTAAGATGAGTATATATAATACTCTAAATGTCAATTTTTCATGAAAACAAACCAAGGTGTTGATATAGTATTTCCTTCCCAGATGGAGCCTTTGAGAAAGTGGCCTGTACCTATCACTCCTTAAGATCGCTGGGTGACAGGTGACTACCTCAAAGAGGTGAAAAAAAGACAACATACTATTATGCTAATATTAAAAAAATAAGTGGATGGATTTTACATTTGCATTTTATTGATACATTAATCGTAACAATTTGGTAATGCACCAATAGTTTTATAGATTTATTTTAAGTCTAGCATATTTATTAGTTGCTTTGCAAATATACAATGCATAGGATTTCTGACAAAAAAAATGACAAATATTAACAAAGACAAATAATATGTAGTTTCTAACTTCATTATAATTGGAAACTAGTCATTTTTCATAAGTATATTCATATACACTTAGAAAACGTTTTGGGTATTTAAGAACATCATGTCTGTTTGCATTTACAGAACGTGCTTATAAATTAATTATTGAGGCAATTTAATCATGTGTAAATTTGAATATAATTTTGAATACATATTATAAATTGCTTCTACACAGAAAATAGCTAAAATATTTCATCCCATTTGCTTGGCATTTTCAGGGAGTGTGGTATTCTGTTTAGCTGAATATTCTAGCCTTTCCCCTTCAGAAGTTCAAACTTTGAAATTTTAATCACCTTTGAAGGAAACCTTTCTCAAATATTACTTTTCTGCATATGACTTAACCTTTTATAGATAGCTCAGGGTCATTATTAGGAAAATCAATAGCTGTGTTGGGTTGCAATACTCCGCTGTCCTTTGGGAGACTGATGAGTGCTTCCACTATAACAAATGACCCTAGATGACTCTGTTTTTTAATTTCTTCCGTACACTTTTTGTACTTTTCTCCTGTCCTCAATCACTGTCAGGCTGTCAATGTGTCGGCCTTCAGGAATCTCCATCCCCACCTCTCTCCCTCCCTTATATAAATCAGTGCACACACCCTCTTCTAATTTGCTGCTACATTTTACTGTAAAAAAGACTTATTAAATTGAGGGAGGGGATAGGAGGAGGGAGAAAAGTAGTTAAAATTACCAAACTTGCAAATCATATTTAGAAATGAGTATTCCTGGACATCCTTGAGGGTACAAATGATAGGAATCACCATTTTTGCAACAAGTTACACTTCAATCCAAGGGGTAATAATGCTTGCTTCATCTCTAGGGAAACCAGATAGCTGCATCAGTAGATTTTTCTCTGGAAGTTTAATGGAGAACTCAGAATGGGAGCAGAAATAGGAACTATCTAATCCTCTTGGAAATAATCCTCAGGGACCTGATCTGGAGAAATCTTTCTGTTCTTTGTGGGCTCGCCCAGAGGAACAGATCCCTTTGGGGAAATAGCACCCTCCAGTATCAGGTCAGTGCCAAAGGGCAGGTGTCTTTAGTCAAATATGTGTCCGTTGCAGTAACATTCTTATATATGGAATGAAAGTAGGGGAGAAAAAGAAAGAAAACTCACTGGGAAATTTTAAATCAAGTCTTTTCCTTTTATAGACCCATCATCATAAGTTTCATCTCAGTTTGAGCTTCCTATACATTGTTTAAAACTGTTTTGGGGCGCCTGGGTTGCTCAGTGGGTTAAGTGTCCAACTCTTGATTTTGGCTCAGGTCATGATTTCATGGTTTGTTAGTTTGAGCCACACACTGGGCTCAGGGCTGACAGTGCAGAGCCTGCTTGGGATTCTCTCTCTCCCTCTTTCTGCCCCTCTCCCACTCTCTCTCTCTCAAAATAAATACATAAATTTTAAAAATTAAAAAAAAACTTTTGTTCATTGATACCTTATGTTATGGTCACTATTTGGGTTACCATTAATATTTCAATTTAAGTTATAAATTTTTCACAGGATGCCTGGGTGGCTCAGTTTGCTAAGGGTCTGACTCTTGATTTTGGCTCAGGTCATGATCTTGTGGTTTTGTGAGTTCCAGCCACAGGTAGGGCACTGCGTGCTGACTGCATGGAGCCTGCTTGGGATTCCCTGTCTCCCTCTATTTCTGCTCCTCTCTGCTTACTCTCCCTCTGTCTCTCTCAAAATTAAAAAAAAATAAATTATGAATTTTTCAGATTTATCATTTTGCCCATTAACTATTTAGTGAAAGAAACCAAACTTTCACATAGTATAAGAAAATTTAAAGTCACCCTTATGTAAAATGAAAGAAAGAGAAAGATGAGGTGGGAGTAAAGATCTTACTAGCAGTGTACAATTAATAATGGAATAAAATTTTATTTCCATTTACTTTCCATAAATTCTCTAAGAATAAAAGAATAATCAAGAAACTCATGTCCCTTTATAGTTAATTGAAAACTAATCAGAAAATGTTAGTGAAATAACCTATACATTCCAAGTACCACATGTCCCCATTAAATAAAATGCTTTACATTTCTTTAGTGAGAGAACACACATACTAGTTTTTTTGTTTTAAAGTAACTTTTGGAATTTGCGTATTTCCAATATATCCTAGGACTTTTCTAACTCTCCTATAGGTTTGGCTTCATTACTTCTGTTCTCCAACTCCTCATGGACTTTCTGTATTAGAAGTAGAAAAATCAAAAAAGTCTGTAATTCTTTTGGAAAAAATAAAGAGAACATGAACATGACAGGGATTATATGAATGGGAAATTACCCTGAGTCGAAGAAGTATTTAGGTGACACAATCAATAGAACTTGGGTGGAGAGGTGGTTTGATAGGAGATACAGTTTTGTTGACCAAGACTACTAGGTTTTGATTTTGAGTGATTTGATACACCATGAATTACTGTAGTGAAAAAAACCCAGACTATTGGGAATGGCTAAAGGAATGTAAGAACTATATTCTGGGGACAGTGTTATAGTTTGTATGGTACTGAGAGACAAACAAATATTGGAACTCAGAACAGGGACTCATGAAGTTAATGATGAGAATTAAGACAAGACTAAAATTATTACAATTATGATACAAAGTTAACCTAGTACAAGATTCTGAGGTCAAATTGGTGTTATACAGCTCCATATTATTGACTTAGAATATTTTGAATTAGGAAGTTGATGTGTTTGTTCTAGGGTCTCAAGCTAAGGTGGATTTCTGTATGGGGTTTCTATTAAGGGGTTTCCACTGTTGGGTTTGAGGAAGGAATCTAGGCATCCATTCAGTCATTCAACTCATATTCATTTAGTGCTTCCTAGGTGCCAGAGAGCACTCTAAACTTAAGAATTAGCAATGATGCAAACAATTTACCTGACCTCCTGAAGTTTACATTCAGGTGGGTGGATACTGACAATAACCAAATAGACAAATGGGCACAAACTATATTTTCAGTTATATAGTAGCTACAGTAAAGAAAAGCAAATCAGAGAAAGGGAATGGAGAATGTTGGCAGGTGCAGTTTTGGATAAGGTTGCCAGGTAAGAGTTTCCTGAAAACTTTTAAATGAATATCTCAAAGTGAGAAAATGGGATATGTAGTTAGTTATTTGGAAGACAAGTAGCCCTGGAAAGTGAAATGACAAATTCAAGATCCCAGATGGATAGGAATGTGTTTGTTCTGTTCAAAGAACAGAAAGGAAGCCAGCATAACTAATATAAATAGGCTGAAGACAGTATAAGTCAAACTCTCCATTTTATTGTAACTAATAATTAATATCAATTTAGGTTTTTACTGGTCCTTTAAAATTCACATTTGTAGAGTCTTTAGAATTAACTTTCATGGAAATAGTCTCATGCAAACAAGATATGTTGACCACTTTATCCTAAATTTATCTGGTTGTTACAAACATATACAGCCTACAACAGATCTAAGAGAGCTGATTATTACATAAGAACAGATTGTTTCACTATATAAAATTTTAATACAGTGTTATGAAGGATTTTCCATAATTGCCAGAGTTTCCAAGCCTTCAACAAGGAAGAGCTTTCATATGGTGTGAATATTCTGCAACATGATTGCTTTTTTTAAAAAAATTGTTTTAACGTTTATTTATTTTTGAGACAGAGACAGAGCATGAACAGGGGAGGGTCAGTGAGAGGGAGACACAGAATCTGAAACAGGCTCCAGACTCTGTCAGCACAGAGCCCGACGCGGGGCTCGAACTCACAGACCATGAGATCATGACCTGAGCCGAAGTCAGCCGCTTAACTGACTGAGCCACCCAGGCACCCCATGATTGCTTTTTTAAAACGCAGGACGTAGGGTATTTTTTAGAACTGTAACTTCATAATTGTTAGTCAGCATATACAGCATAACTGTATACTTTGCAGGATGATCAATGGAGTCCTCAAATTTTCAGATATTGTTTTGTGCATGAATGAAATTTGTTGTCTATAAAAACAATTCATAAAGTGATCTTTGTGAAGATCTTTGTGAAGAATCACCAGCTTTGCTGGTGATTGATATCAATGTTTTGAAATAAAATACTTACTTAGCAATAAAACGACGGGACTATTTTTTTTTTTTTTCTAATTTTGGTGATTCCTAGTCCCCCTGAGAGAAAGAACAGATCCATGGTCAATGAGATTGTAGACTCTTCTGTTATTCAGAGGAGGAATATAGAAGATATAAGGAAATAATGTCCCAGGAAGTTTTATTTTTCAGATTTGAAATTCAAATACAAAAATGACTTTTTTAGAGACAGATGTTATGTTATAGTTTTCAAGTTATTGGTCTATGACACAAGTCTCTGGAAAAGAAAAAAAATTGGCAGGAAGGGGACATTCAGGCACCACCTAAAATAACTGAGGTAGGTAAATCTCCTTTAGGAAGGTCTGTATGTCTAATCTAAGACTAATCGTCAGAGAAAGACAGATATCATATGTTTTCAGTCATATGTGGATCTTGATAAACTTAACATAAGACCATGGGGGAAGGGATGGGGGAAAAATAAATAGTTACAAACAAAGAAAGATGGAGGGAGGCAAATCATAAGAGACTCTTAAATATAGAGAACAGTCTCAGGATTGATGGGGGAGAGGGTAAAATGGGTGATGGGCATTGAGGAGGGCACTTGTCGGAATGAGCACTGGGTGTTATATGCAAGCAATGAACCATGGGAATCTACCCCAAAAACCAAGACCACACTTTACACACTGTATGTTGGCCAATTTGACAAGAAATTATATTTAAAGAAATAATCTAAGACATGGCAAGAGCCATTGATCATCACTATGTTGATAATATTTCCGAGAAACATATGCTCTCATGTACAAGACTGTTATAATCAATTTGACCAAAACTCTCTTGAGTGCCTCCTACAAAATGAGTAAATTTAAAGTAGAACAACTCAGAAGGTTTAAAAATATTCATCCAATCAGGAAAGATAAATAGGTTCTGTGTGTTGAAGCAGTGGAAAGAAATGTAAGTAAAAACTTTAAAGTTATGCATTTTTTTTCTTCTCACTAAATGAAGGGCATTATACTTTTTTTCAGGTGAATTCTCAATTTGTTTCAGATAAAAATTTATAGGGAGGTGGAGGGGCACCAGGGTGGTTCAGTCAGTTGAGCATCTGACTCTTGATTTTGGCTCAGGTTATGATCTCATGGTCATGGGATCGAGCCCCACATGGGGTTATGCATGAAGCATGGAGCCTGCTTAAGAATATCTCTCTGTCTCTGTCTCTATCTCTGTCTCTCTCTCCCTATCCACCCCTCCTTTGCTTGCTCTCTCATTCTCTCTCAAAAAATGTATAGGGAATGTTTACAAGAGTTAGAAAATCATAGTAATTATAGACATGAGCTTGAAGGAAATTAATTAAACCCTGAATATCACAGTTTTGGAATCCTAGGCTTTACCTAGTATCATCATCATTATTGGTTGTGAAAGAGCTGAAGAAGTGAGTCTTATGCTCATGAATATTGGCTTTATTTTAATGACATACTCCAAAAAGCCTGTTCCTTTTAGCTACATCTGAACAAAAATTTGTAGGGCTAACAATAAACCAGTTAATATTGTACTTTAGGTAAAAGCAAGCAAGCCATTTCATGTTCCTTGACTTTAGTCTTTAAGTTATAATCTATATGATTGTATAAAATTAGTTAATTATTTGCTTGGTTTGTTTCTTCTAGTCCTTTTGGGAGAAAAAAAAATACTTGGAAATAGGCATTTTCATTATGTATTTTGGAAAAAGTTGGGTTTACAAAAGTCCCAAACCAAAAGGAAATTTTGTCACCTTTTAAGGCACAATAATACTTCCAGTTTTAGTGCTTTACACAAGAGCATAGCAGAATGCAAAAATCATACATTGTCCATAACTCTGAATACAAACTGAATCAGAGAAAAAAATCAGAGGGAAAAAAAACTTGGCATTATAAGATCCCAAAGAAGTATAATACTTCACTAACGTGTTTTCCTCTATTGTTCAAATAAACATTTAGTAAGCTTATGTATTAATGTTTTGTGTTCCTCAAATGAACACCCAAATGTATGGCTTGGAATCTTCAACAGTAGGAATATTGCCAAAAGAAAGAAAAAGGAGCAAGTATCAAAATAAAAACATGTTATAATCTGGGTATATAATAACAACTGGATCCCTTAAGTGCAAGCTCCAAGAATCTACTGTTGTTATAGAGGTTATTATTTGCATGGTAAAAATTTTCTCTTGTAATAGAGTACAAGGGAAAGGGAAAAACAATCACTTCTTATTTAATTTCAGTTCCTGGAATGACAACAACCTTAGCATCAATTTAAGCACTGATCTGCCCTTCAGGAAATACTATTTAGAAACTTGGACTGATAGAAGAACGGTTTTCCTCAAGATTATTTATAGTACCAGTAATAATTTTTCTTTAGCGTCAGTATCTCTTTATCATCCAATGCTCTCTTTATTGAAAACACCAATTCAAAATTTTAATAATAAATTCATCAAGGTCATGATATTTTCAAAAAAGTTGATGCTGATTTTAGTGACATGAAATGGATTTATGTAAAATTTGCTGTATGTCTTCTCTCATCATATAACTGCTTAAGTTACATTTATACAAAATTATTTGTACTTAATACTTAATATTTTTTACAGGATTTTATGTGCTACACCTAGAAGGACCAAACTTTTATGTACATATTGAAGTGAACATATTGAATTTCATAATCCTGTAATACAACTGTTTAAGAAAATAGGTGTGCTGTTTGCATTAGGCTCAAGTCCATATATATTAAGTCCCATGATTAGGAGAAACCACAAAATTGAGATGAAGGTAAGTGCCATATTTGCACTATATTCTGTTAGAATCCCAAATAATTTGCTCGTCTTGATTTGGTCCTCCTAAAAATTGGGGCAATATTACAGTTGAGCTTATGTACATTTAAAGGAAACACTGAAAGTTTAGGATCAGTGGCTTCTTCAATAGATAGCAAAATAGCATTGCTCCATTTAAAAGCACAACAGCAAAATATGGTAGTGGATGTTATGTCAGAAGTGCTGCTTGGAACATGACTGTGGATGATCTAAGTAGATGAGTTAAATGAAATGAGATTCCAGGAACTGCTCAGGAGACATGGGGTTAGTTAATAATGCCATTTAGAACAAAGGTTGAGGCAGACAACTGGTAAGACTGGTCAATGAAACCATGAATGTAACATTCAAGACAACTGGAAGAAGTAGGTCAGGCACGATTCACTGATTTAGAGCCATGGCTAATTCAGCACTTTGGACAGTTCCCAAAGACATGTTGCCTTCCAGGCACTTAGATTATTTACCCTTTAGATTACCAGATCAACTCATTTAATCCTACCTCTTGGTGTCTCACTTATACCTGCATGTGACCTTAATCCCAAAGGAATTATCTGTACTTAACTAAAGAACTCTGTGGTCTGTTTCACATGAAGCCTACATCTTCAGTCCTGACATAAAGATTCATAGTGTTGTGTTACTTGATTTTACATCAGGCTCACCACTGGGCTTTGTTCTATTAACTTAATTTTAAACTTGATTCAATATGAAAAGATAAGGATGAGATCATCCAAGTCACGGAAGAGAGGCTGTTTACCAACACCTGATGGTCCACCAGAACCAAATCCTCTGGGCCATTTACATACAAGGGCATTCAGCAGCTATTGTATAACAAATTGAAATGAGGTGCTCAGACAGAGTGAGGAGTTGGTGCTGCGGAGAAAAGGAATCTGCTAAAACTGTGTCTAGGATCATGGAGCATAACCGTAGATAGTAACTCACGCACATTAAGGCCTTCCTTGCAGTCTCTGGTAAATAAAAGAATTGCTCTTTTGGGGCGAGTAATTTGAGCCAATTTCTAGGAGGCAGATCTGCAATTCAAGAAAGTCTACTTTGTTTCTAATCAAAGGACAAATTTCATTTTAGCTACATCTTTAACCAAGATTAAAACTAGAATTATTGACAGTGAGACAAAAATGCATACATATGAGAAATACTTTAAAAATGTATTCTTCCTCACAACTACTTTTCAGGTAGATGTTTCCTGTTCTGAAACTGAGTAGTGGGGGTGAATGCTATAAGACGGGTTTCTTCAATGACGGGCATCTTAACTAGACATTTTATAGAGGATTTTCTTGATCTTTGCTAATCAAAAATGAATGGGGTCCCAGTCCCTGACAAGAAATGCACAAGTTGGTAAGTATTTATGAGCAAGAAGAAGCAAAGACTATCTCCCTACCTCCAATTGCATTAGCAGTCTTGATATTCTTGTTTCTGGGTTGGAATCAGACCTAACATAGCTAAAAGATCTATAACCTTAACACTGAGAGTACACCTCCCGCCAAAAAAAAAAAAAAAAAAAGCCACTAAGAGTAACCCAATTTCTTCTTACTTTCTTTAGTGGAGTCACAAAGATGAATTTCCTAGTCTGGCTGAAGGCTGTAGAGTACTGAGAAGGCATGAAAATGTTTTAGCAAGGAGAAGGAAAGGGAGCAATGGTCCAAACACTGCAGAAAGGAGAATATATAACATAGAAAAACTGGGATTTTATTGAAGAAATCTTATGAGAGATTGATGTCATGGAAGTTTGACAAATATAAAAGCTCTCAGGCTTTTCTTTGTCTGGCTAAGGAGCACATTATTGTTATTCTGTATATTCTGAAAGCATCGACAGCAGAAAAGGCATTCCCCAGGTTTCCTTGACAAATAACACACTAAGTGGTAGCCCTGAGCCTTGAGTTTATGATCAGTCCTGAAGGAATAATAGTGATTTTCATTAGAATGTCAATTCTACTGGTTCCTCAGCTGTAATTGTAAGAAAATCTGAAGATCCCGAGATTTGAGAATGCTACCTAGGTGTCTGCCCAGACGGTTATGTGACCTGAAAAAGGAATATTGTTTTCAACCAAGTATACCATGTGTATTTGTAAGCAATGGTATTGACTCCACAAAGTCATATATACAAAGTCTTTTTAGTCAATGATCAGCTCTATGCATGTGGAGGCAATTAACAAGCTGGCACCAAACTTTAGCAAACTAAACTTTCAATACTCAAAAGATGTCTGAAAAAGATTCAAGACAACCCACCCTGGCTCATGAAACTTGGTTATATTTTTATGGTTTCAGGATAGGTTCCTCAAAATTTAACTGGAACTTAAAATTTACTTTATTTTAAAATATTGCTATTAAATTTCATCCTGAGAGTACTGGAGATTTAACATGAACATTTGGTTTAATTTTTTTTCACCTTCTATACAGTTAACAGAGTCTTTATTTTTAAAAACAAAAAGAAAAGGTCATATTGTTAACCATACTACTTTTGATTTGCTCCTGCATGTTAAGCTGCTGGGTTTTTTGTTATATAAATATAATATTTATATTTGCTTTTATATTATAACATATATTTATATTTATGTACGTTACATATATAATATTAAATAAGGTAATTAAATACATTATTATTGGCAGACATACAAACTAATGAATGCCACTAAATAATGTCACAAAACTCACAAGAAAATATGCTACAAAATTTATTGTTTATTTACTCTGACTTCTTTGATATAAGTACTTTCTATGATTTATACAGTTATTTTTCATATAGTTTAAGCAGCTTATATGAGCAACACAGCTTTTCTATTTAAAATATTTTCAATCAACCTCCATCATTACTTATTTTTGACAACATGAACAAGAAACAATACTCATGTGTAAAACCATTTTCTTTTCCTGGGTATTTTTGCCTATTTCCTATAAATGTGGCAATAAGCAACTAAATGTCTTAGCCATAATGTAGGCACATGTCTCAGCCTAAATTGCCTTAGGAATGCAAAGTAAAAGAAGAGATTTTAATATTTCTAACAATATAAAATGTTAAGTTCTTAAGTAACTCTAGTCCACTGGGCATCTACAAGTAAGTGAAGGAGGAAGTAGAGGGTCAAACTACTAATGAACCCAACTTACTTGCTAATGGGAGACCTCAAGTATTTGATTGACTAAGCAGCAATGCATATATTATTACTTTTGTTTTTAATATCACTCACTATTACTTTTAATACAGTAAAACTGGATTCATCTTTGAACTTACTAATATATACAAATATAGTTCACACATACAATGGCTATGAAATACATAATTCCATTAGACATAAACTACATGCCTGTAGATGTCACTTAAATGTATAAATGTGATCATATCAACATGTTATTTATTTGTGCTTTTCAATGCTACCGTTCTCCTTTTACAGATAATTCTACTGAGGTTCACAGATACCAACAGAGTTATTTAGTATTTATAGTGGATAAGTAATAAAGCCAGATTTGGAACTGAGACAGATTCTGGTTCATGTTACAGTGCTCTTTCCACTGAAAGATACTTCCTACATTCAAGCTTTTAGTGTCATCTATTGTTCATGTTTGACTTGAATACACAAGGAGACTTTTCTATTGCAGTAGAGCTTGGGAGAGCAAGCACAGATCATATTTCCTCATATTTTCCTACTTCATCATTTTGCATGAGATGCAAGTGAAGGCCAGTGAAGTGAAGGAACTAAAAAAAAAAACCACACAGAGATAATGACAGGACTGCAACTCAAGTCCTGTGCTCTTTGAGATGTTATCTAAAGATGAAGATAATTTATTTGGAAGATCACAGCTTAGTCTCAGGAGGCCATCACAAGTATATTTCAGTGGGCACATACATATCTCTCAGCATCTTAAGAGTAGAATTAATCTGATGTATCCTAACTTTTTATTTAGAAAATATGTTTCTAAAATTACCTTATTAAAGCTCTCAAACCAAAAGCAGTAGCTTATCAGTAATCTGGCATCCTAACGCATTTCAGCAACAGAGAAAAATGTGATGCAACAAGGAATAAATTTAGCAGATGAGCTGTGCTTACCTTCATAAGTCCCACTTTCTAAGAGAGCACCACTTTTCTCCAATTCCATAAAATCTTCAACGGTGATGAAAATATAGTCCACTCCAGGGACCTCACCCTCCTTATGTGGCCTTGTGGTGCCTGAATAAGGAAAAATTAAAAACAAAAGAAAGACTCTAAGTGATTTGTTGTTGAACTTTAGAAATACCACCATACTTCTGAATATTCAATAACACTTGTTTGTACATCCTGCGAGTTGGCAGCCTGCATTTGTCCTTCTGTTTGTTTGGAAACAGAAAATAGCATGGGTAAAGATTAAAGTAAATATACAAAGCATTCTTCTTCATCAAGCTTATAAAGAGTTCATTGCCATGGAATGCAATTGCATACATTTCTTACAGTGGAAAATGCAGACCATTGTGCCCTTTTTTGAAGGGGCGTTTGAATATTGGGCCAGAAGTCTGCTAGCTCAGGAATTTACATATCTCACTTCTATGAATAAACCTTTATTGTTCTGTAGATTGCCTTGCTATGACATAAAATACAATGGAAAATAGGAATGTTAGCAGCATGTCAATGTATCTTTCTATTTTCATGATCTGCTCCTTTGTAAGGGTACTTTTGGTTTTCATTTGTTAACTTGGCCCCCCAAAATAACTTATATTTGATTTAAAGGAATACAAAATCTTTACTATTACTTAAAATTAATTAAATAATAATTGGAATTGGTGATAATTATAATTGAGTTAGTATTATAATTCCAGTAATAGTTTCCTTTCTTTCCCTTCCCTTCCCTTCTTTCCCTTTCCTTTATTATTGCCTTTAATTCTGACTGAACTGGGAAGCGAAATGCTCTGAGGGGTTGCTTCATGGGTCAACCACTCTTGTTTCCTACAGGGTAAATGGGACATCTGTGGCCAAGGTGACAGAAATATCAACCTGTGGCTCAGTGCAACTGTGCTAGAGAAGTCAGGCTTCCAGATCTGCTGTCCAGTTCATAAGGCAGGAATCAAAATAGAGACATATTAAAGGTTGTGGGTGTGTTTTCTGGTGCACTTCCCTCTCTGAACATGCCCTAAATTCTCTTCTTTTTCTATGCCACCTAATAAAACATTTTGTGTGGTCAGATTGGAATTTCCATAATGCATACAGGCAAATAGTTTATAGAAATATACAAAGGGCAGATATATATATAAGCAAGTATTAATACATTGGCAGGATTGTTCACATTCAAAATTTCCTCTATATTCTCCATATACTAAAAAAAGTATTTTAAACCCTTAAATTTAATTTTCAGTCTATGAAATCTTTATCAACTAGACCATGAAAATAGCCAATTGGTTCTCCTTTTGGTCTGTTAGGATCAGATTTGAACTGCAGATGAAAGGCATAAACTCATGCCAGAATATACAATGTGCTAGTGAAATTGATTTTGTATAAAAATGAATAATTTCCATTGAAAACATTTTTTGAAGAGATTTGAAAGCATTATTTTCTAAAATTAAATTTTAGAACCCTTCTTTGGAGGTTGCAAAACAATTTGTTTCCATAATCACATTTAATGACTTTCCCCTAAATTTGTCACTTCATTTGTTTAACTGAGCCACATTTTGCAATATTTCCTACTGCTTTTATGCTATACAATATAAACCTCCCACACCTAATATGCACAGTGTTGTCAAATTAATGTTTCTATGAAAACCTTAACTTTCAATATCCTGACTTTTACATGCTTAACCCTTGTGAATTAAAAGCACATTAACATAGTTTTTGGCAATCAATTTGTTTTCTGTTTATTTAGAACACACTCTAATCATTAAGAAAAATAGCATAACAAAGATTCCATTTTCCTTACTAACTTATCTGCATATTTCAGAAGCTACATGCTTTGATTAATTAAGTGCTTGCAGTGCGGTAATGCATTCCTAGCACAATTTGAGCACAGGACCACATGCTTGAGGCCAGTTCCTGAGTTTGCTTCTGGACTGGAATTACTTGACTACGCCAAACTCTAGTGGACATGTTTGTGGTTGTGATCTTTTGGAAGGACCATCAGTACTCTGGTTCACCGGGTAGGTTTTCCGTCTCTATACTGCACCTCAGGACAATGCGACTGAACTCTTGCCTTGGGGATACAGACTCCTAATGGCTACATCAGTGTCACCTGTTGCTACTGACCTGCTTAAAGCTATATGGATGGGGGCTCACGTACCTCACTGTGGCTTGAAGAAGTTCTATACTATAATTCCAAATGCTACAATTCCCATCTTTGACATTCATCTCATGTCTTCTTTTCTCATCCTCTTCATTTTTATAATTATAACCCCCAGGCTCTTGTTCTCTTTTAATTTCCCTCATGTTCACCAAATATGGCTTCAATTCCCTCTCTAAATTCTAAAGACTCTAAATTCTAAACAACCTAGAATACCATCTTTCCTTTAGCTCACCTTCACCATTTCCCCACTCCTAATAAGCTCCCAAGTTCAATATTGGCTATTTCATTCATAGACTGTTAGTTGCTCCAGAAAACAGTGGACATTCATCCACTGAGAAAGCACCCTACAAATTCAGGTTACCTAATATCAGTTTGATTCAACTGATGATTGGCAATCCTTTTATATGTCTTCCTTCTCTGTCACAATCAGACCATTTTCTAATACTCAACAGCTGTCACTTTCAACAGAAGACATTAGTGCATTCTTTTTGTGGTAAAGAAAGAGATAATCTGAAATCAAATTCCCCAAAGCTCATCTTATTTTTTAAGTTTGTTTGTTTGTTTATTTATTCATTCATTTTAAATGTTTATTTATTTCATAGAAAGACAAAGTGCCAACAGGGAGGGGCAGAGAGAAAGGGAGACACAGAATCCGAAACAGGCTCCAGGCTCTGAGCTGTCAGCACAGAGCCCAATGCGGGGCTTGTACGCACAAACCGGGAGATCATGACCTGAGTTGAAGTCAGATGCTTAACCAACTGAGCCACCCAGGCACTCCAAGTTTATTTATTTTGAGAGAGAGAGAGCAAGAAGGAGTTGGGGAGGGGCAGAGAGAGAGAGTGAGAGAGAATCCCAAGCAGGCTCTGCACTGTCAGTGCAAAGCACGACAAGGGGCTCAAACTCACGAAATGTGACATCAGGACTTGAGCTGAATTCAAGATTCTAGATTAACCAACCAAGCCACCCAGAACCCCCTTCTCAAAGCTTCTTAATTTGTACTTTCGTTATCTGCATTCTCTTCACCCTTAATTAGAATCATCCATCTATCTTGCTAAAATGAATCCTTTCTCTTCTGCTTTCTTGCAGGTTAGTTTTTTTTTTCTTTTTTAAAATCAGAGTTACATATGCAGATATTTTGAAGTCAACCATTCTACAGAGCTCAGTATTTGAATAAAAGCAGACTGTCATCACCACTCCCCAAAACATTCCCTTCATCCAGAGGCAAAGACTCAACATTTTTAGCTGATTCTTTTGTTTTTACCTCCATCCATTTAAATAATTTATTTATGATGTCCTTCTTTCTTTTTTCTTTCTAATGTTTATTTATTTGGGAGAAAGAGAGAGTACGAGCAGGAGAGGGGTAGAGAGAGAAAGAGACACAAAATCTGAAGCAGGCTCCAGGCTCTGAGATGTCAGCACAGAACTCAATGTGGGGCCCGAAGTCACCAAGAGTGAGATCATGACCTGAGCTGAAGTCAGACACTTAAATGACTGAGCCACCCATGTGCCCCCTCCATTGTATCTTTGTGCATGTGTTTTACTTTAGCTATTATTTCCTGATTTCTTGGTAAAGCAAATGAGGAGTTAGCTGTTTCTTGCCCATGTTTCCTACACCTCACTTCCTCCCTCTCTCCTCCTCTCATTCTCCCAATAGCACAAACTTGTGTTTAGATGACTACTTAATGTTTACAATGACAACAGTATGTAAATCTATTTCCACCTGAACCTTGTGATGTGGTAGTAGACTAATTTTCCTTTCTTGCATAACTTTTGTTTACTCTAGATTTAGTGTTTCCATTTCCAATTTCCCTTATATTAATGGAGAATTCAATTAATTAACACCTTCCTTGTTGGATAAGTCAACTTTTAACATATACAAGTATACTTAATATTTCATCAGGTTTATCCTATTGAAGAAATTGCTCCTGGAGCCTCTAACCTGCTCCAATCCAGACCTGCTGTCCCATGACACAGCTGTCATCCTGGGATCATCTTTGCCATCATCCCGGGGATTCACTTTGCCTCTTCCCTGTGTCATGCTGCTCTTTTCCCAGATCCCATGTCTCTTTTTGTGGTCTATTCCCTCGTTTTGGCAGAGCACATCTGCCAGAAGCTTTCTGTCAAAAGCTTTCACAGAAGCTACATTTTCTTTTCATGTCTGAAAAATACTTTATTCTATCCTTATGGTGGCAAATCAGACTCAGCATTTCAGGAAAATTTCATAATGAAAACATATTTTCTCCACCCTGTTCCTCTGTTAATGTCACCACTATTATTCTAGCCATACATGCTTTGAACCTTTCCCTCAGAGTCACAATCGGGGTGTCTGTCCCTCACTTGTTTATCCCATCTCCAAATATTTGGCAAATTCTGTGCCCTGTACCTCCACAATGTTGTCCTTCCCTTCTGTACTATCTCTGTTCTAAAATTGCCCTCCTGGACCTGGTACTGGCTATGTCACTGTTGTGACTGCCTCCCCCTCTTAGTTTATCATCACACTCCCCAATTACCCTGGGAAAGCACAAGGCTCACCTCTAGTCAAGAGATTTGGTTGAAAACATAAGGAGAGGAAAATACTGAAAGTTTAAAAAGTCAGAAAAATCTAAGATTCTATTATTGACAATAAAAGGCGATTCTGGCATGCCAGGTTGTAGAGTCTCAGGATGGACTTTCCTTTATGGAACATGTGAGGAGAATAATTTGAGAAGTTTCCTCTTAAGAAATATCTTCCTTTTGAGCTTGTCATGTGGCATTCTCCTCTCTGGGTACCCCAAAATTTCCACCATTAGAATTACTCTTTGGTTTAGACCAAACAGAAACTATCTTTAAAACATAAGCTATAGTAGATGTGAATATGAGCCAGGCAATGAAACTGCCTGGGTTTGGTGGAGCTCTGCCATTTGCTATCAGTATTACCTTGAGTAATGTATAACTCTAGTTTTCCTATCTATAAAATATGGTTAATACCAGTAGCATTTTGGTTGATTTGAAATCAAGACATTTGAAACCAAGAAATGAAAAACAATCAAGGATTCTTCAAATCAAGACAATGTCTGGAACATGTGAAGCACTCAAAAAAAATATTTATATTAAGTATTGTTGTTTGGAAGAGCAGAGATGACACCCTGGATTTTTTTTCCACATGAATTCTTGCCACAAATATTAATTGAGCACTTACTATATGCCAAGTACTATTCAAGATACTGAGGATATATTTTTGAATAACACAAAATAGGACCCTTTCTTTTGTGGAACTTATATTCTACCAAAGAGAGACAGAGAGTAAACAACAACAACAACAACAACAACAACAACAACAACAAAACATAATTAAAAAGTAAGTTATATAATATGCTATAAATAATTAAATTCTAATAAATGACCGTAAATCATTTTCACCTATGGATTATTAGCGGGTCAATTACTTAGATTTTTAACTGTTAGTTTACACAAATGGAGCAAAAGCTTGAAGAGAAGAGAAAGAGAGAGAGAGAGAGAGACAGAGTATGTGTGTGTGTGTGTGTGAGAGAGAGAGAGAGAGACAGACAAACAGAGAGAGAGAGACAGAGAGAAAGAGAGAGAGACCATAAGGATCTGAGGGGAAATAGACAACAGTTGAGGGCTGCAGGCTTCCCAGGGGCAAATGCTGGCTTGGCGAAAGATCTCTGGGAGCCAGCAAGAACCTACTTATATTTTGGAAAGAATCACTAAATTCCTAAAGAGAAATTTTACGTATTTCACATATTGCTTGTTTTAGCTTAGGTCAACTGGCTTACACATTGGTGCCCAATACAGATATTTTTGAACTTTCAAGGTTATTCTCACAGGATTGATAAATAGGACAGTGCACGATAGGCTCTGATGACTAGCGTATGTACACACACAGAGACATATATATCACCCCAAATTTTTAAAACAGGGAAGTGTAAGCATGGTGTATCAGACAGGTTTTCAAAGTTGGAATTCAAAACATTTGCCTTCTATTTTGGTTTTAATAATTTAGGTTTGTGGTCTTGGATTAAAACATCATTGAAGTTTATTTATATATTTATTTGTAAGAAATCTCTACAATCAATGTGGGGTTCAAACTTACAACCACAGGATTAAGAGTCACATGCTCTTCCGACTGAGCCAGCCAGGTACCCCAACATATATATGGTCAACAGACACATGAAAAGATGCTCGACATCACTCATCATCAGGGAAATACAAGTCAAACCACAAGTGAGATAACATCTCACACCTGTCAGAGTGGCTAAAATGAAAAACACAAGACACAACAGGTTTTGGTGAGGATGTGGGGTAAAAGGAACCTTTGTATACTGTTGATGGGAATGCAAATTTGTGCAGCCACTCTGGGAAACAATATGGAGGTTCTTCAAAAAGTTAAAAATAGAACTACCCTATGATTCAACAATTGCACTGCTAGGTTATTTACCCAAAGAATACAAAAATGCTGATTCAAAGGAATGCATGCAACCTGATGTCTATAGCAGCATTATCTACATTAGCTAATTACAAAACAGCAAAACATTTTTATGCTGAAATAAGTATAGTTACTTTCCCAACTCAGTTACCATCCCAAAGGATTATGAGAGGTGACAGTGAAGCAAGATTCACCAGTAATAGAAAGTTATCCCCCTGTGTTAGGAATAGAGTGGAAGCTAGTAGAATAAAAGAGGAAATACAGGTGATTCATCATATAGCTAAAAGCTGAAGCTCCTCTTCTTTTAATGCTCTTCTATATTTGGTTGGAACTTTCCTAAGTGGTGTTTAGATAAGTGCAAAAGAAATTTTATTATCCAGATTATGGCTTATAGATTTCATTCTTTGTTTCCCGGACCACTCCTCCAAAGGGAAAATAAATAGAAAGGAAACGGAGGAAATGCTACTAAATTGAGTCTTTGCTTTATCTCTGATCGCTTCATTTCTTAAAAAAAAACAACATATTGAATAATTGCCAAATTAAGTACTGTATGAATAACACCTTCTTCATAAGTTAATAAAAGCATATAGTATTTCTGCTCAAAAGACATGTCTAAAGAGAATGAATGCTCCCAAATGGTTAGCTTATTATCGATACATAGTGAAAGCATATCAAGGTCGCTTGTCATTTTGTTACCATGGCAACTGGGGGTGCCAAAATGGATTTTATTGTTGTTATTATTATTATTCTACTTCGTAAATGAAGGAACATTGCTCCTTTTGCCTTAGGAAGGAAAGAGCATGATGTTTGTGGTAAATATAATTCTGAAGCACATTTTGCCTCAGCCTTCTGATATGTTCTGATTTTAGCGAAATGCTTAAAAAAGCAGTCACTGGATTACAGAAAGGTATTACTACCTAGATAATGGTCAATGCAGTTATCTATTGTAATCTATTTTGATGTGCAAAATGTTCTACAGTGTCCATTACACTATAGGCACCCTATACACATTTGCTGTAGAAATGGATTTGGAATCAATCATTAATAGTCAATGTGTTCTAAGCAGATGGGTCACTGTGTGAGAATCTGAGAACTAAATTATTTTCTTATGCATGTTTCTGAATATATTCTCTCTTCATTCCTCGTGTTTCTCAACTGCAAGCTGAAGGAAATAAATCTTGACAGCTACAATGACTTCCTCTAGATTCGACCTTTAATTAACTTACTCTTTAAGATTTCTGAAGACACTGCTTTAGTTTGTCAGTTACTCATTAGCAAGTGGGAACACCATCACCAGATTTGTGTGTGTGCTTCCAATAAAAACATTCAGGAGATTCCCTGGCCAATGCCCCTAATCAATTTTTACATAATCTGCTTAGATCTTGGGTTTTATTGCACTCATTTTCAATCATATAAAATCCAGAAGTATGATTTTATACAGACATAGAGTTAAGTTAGCAAGGAAAATCATTTAGTTTGGGTCACTGAGCCCTATGTGGTATAGATTATAAAACAATGTGAGCTTTATAGATTTCTTGTCAGCTGATGGGGTGGGTTGGGTTAAGGTCAAAAAGCAAAGTCTGCAATTTGGTTCAATTAATCACCTATTAGGTATAAGAATTACTTAGTGCCTCAATAAAACACTCCACATGTTTTATAAAATATTAAATATTTGACAGTTTCATGTGAAATATATCAGTATTCGACTTAACAGTGTATTACTCTAAACCTCAGTAATTATTTCAAAACTCTCTTATCCTCTAAAGTAGCAAGCTGTCAACTATTGTTTAAAGTTGCATTTGCATAGTTAATAATGTTCTTCATTTTTCAGACAGAAGTTTTTGAAGAAGAAAGCTCTCCTTGAATATATCTGGATATAAAAGTTCAGACTAATGTCTTATACAGCACCAATTACTGTTTTACATCTTAACAGTTTGGATTGAGGCAGTATCATACCCAAACAAATGGCTCCTGAAATGTACGACACATCAGAATCACATGCAGAACTTGTTAAACACAGATTGAGGGGTGTCACACTCAGAGTTTCTGATTCAGTAAATATTAGGTGGTGCCTGAGAATTAAAATTTCTAACAAGTTTCCAGGTGCTGTTGATACTGCTAGTCTAGGGACAAGGATTAGAGAACCACTCACTGCTCTAAACTCACTCAGATCTCTAGAAACCCAAACTAAAAGCAATATGATATCTCATTATTAATTTAACTACAACAGGTCATAAAGTATGTGGTTTGTGACCTTAGAATTCACTCTAGGGTAATTGATAGCCATGTCCTGGGTTCAGAGGAAACAAGCCATTCTTCATTTGTTGGTATATAGGTATATCACCGCTACTGAACATTGCTTTTCCACAGTTCTCTTTGAAGTTAATTGAATTTGGAAGACAATGGACAAATCCCCATTTATGTTTGCTCATAAATAACTTTCATGATTATTGGAAGTAACATAAACGATCTTGGTTCTACGTATACAACAATATGGCTTAAATTCTGAAGACATAGGAGGTTTGAATGTAGCTCACCAGGAGTGATAAACAACAATGTGGCAAGGGGAGAGGTTTGCAAGATGGCGGCTTAGGAGGACGCTGGGCTCACCGCACGTCCTGCTGATCACTTAGATTCCACCTACACCTGCCTAAGCAACCCAGAAAACCGCCAGAGGATTAGCAGAACGGAGTCGCCGGAGCCAAACGCAGACGAGAGGCCCACGGAAGAGGGGCCCCCCCTGAAGTGGATCACCTAAGGAGAACCGATCTAAGCCTGCCCCTCCTGCCCCTGTGCACCTTGCCTACCCACCCCAGCTAATACGCCAGATCCCCAGCATCACAAGCCTGGCAGTGTGCAAGTAGCCCAGACGGGCCACACCACCCCACAGTGAATCCTGCCCCTAGGAGAGGGGAAGAGAAGGCACACACCAGTCTGACTGTGGCCCCAGCGTGGGCTGGGGGCAGACATCAGGTCTGACTGCGGCCCCGCCCACCAACTCCAGTTATACACCACAGCACAGGGGAAGTGCCCTGCAGGTCCTCACCATGCCAGGGACTATCCAAAATGACCAAGCGGAAGAATTCCCCTCAGAAGAATCTCCAGGAAATAACAACAGCTAATGAGCTGATCAAAAATGATTTAAATAATATAACAGAAAGTGAATTTAGAATAATAGTCATAAAATTAATCGCTGGGCTTGAAAACAGTATACAGGACAGCAGAGAATCTCTTCCTACAGAGATCAAGGGACTAAGGAACAGTCACGAGGAGCTGAAAAACGTTTTAAACGAAATGTATAACAAAATGGAAACCACCACAGCTCGGCTTGAAGAGGCAGAGGAGAGAATAGGTGAACTAGAGGATAAAGTTATGGAAAAAGAGGAAGCTGAGAAAAAGAGAGATAAAAAAATCCAGGAGTATGAGGGGGAAATTAGAGAACTAAGTGATACACTAAAAAGAAATAATATACGCATAATTGGTATCCCAGAGGAGGAAGAGAGAGGGAAAGGTGCTGAAGGGGTACTTGAAGAAATAATAGCTGAGAACTTCCCTGAACTGGGGAAGGAAAAAGGCACTGAAATCCAAGAGGCACAGAGAACTCCCTTCAGACGTAACTTGAATCGATCTTCTGCACGACATATCATAGTGAAACTGGCAAAATACAAGGATACAGAGAAAATTCTGAAAGCAGCAAGGGGTAAACGTGCCCTCACATATAAAGGGAGACCTATAAGACTCGTGACTGATCTCTCTTTTGAAACTTGGCAAGCCAGAAAGAATTGGCACGAGATTTTCAGGGTGCTAGACAGAAAAAAATATGCAGCCAAGAATCCTTTATCCAGCAAGTCTGTCATTTAGAATAGAAGGAGAGATAAAGGTCTTCCCAAACAAACAAAAACTGAAGGAATTTGTCACCACTAAACCAGCCCTACAAGAGATCCTAAGGGAGATCCTGTGAGACAAAGTCCCAGAGACATCACTACAAGCATAAAACATACAGACATCACAATGACTCTAAACCCGTATCTTTCTATAATAACACTGAATGTAAATGGATTAAATGCGCCAACCAAAAGACATAGGGTATCAGAATGGATAAAAAAACAAGACCCATCTATTTGCTGTCTACAAGAGACTCATTTTAGACCTGAGGACACCTTTAGATTGAGAGTGAGGGGATGGAGAACTATTTATCATGCGACTGGAAGCCAAAAGAAAGCTGGAGTAGCCATACTTATATCAGACAAACTAGACTTTAAATTAAAGGCTGTAACAAGAGATGAAGAAGGACATTATATAATAGTTACAGGGTCTATCCATCAGGAAGAGCTAACAATTATAAATGTCTATGCGCCGAATACCGGAGCCCCCAAATATATAAAACAATTACTCATAAACATAAGCAACCTTATTGATAAGAATGTGGTAATTGCAGGGGACTTTAACACCCCACTTACAGAAATGGATAGATCATCTAGACACACGGTCAATAAAGAAACAAGGGCCCTGAATGAGACATTGGATCAGATGGACTTGACAGATATATTTAGAACTCTACATCCCAAAGCAACAGAATATACTTTCTTCTCGAGTGCACATGGAACATTCTCCAAGATAGATCATATACTGGGTCACAAAACAGCCCTTCATAAGTTTACAAGAATTGAAATTATACCATGCATACTTTCAGACCGCAATGCTATGAAGCTTGAAATCAACCACAGAAAAAAGTCTGGAAAACCTCCAAAAGCATGGAGGTTAAAGAACACCCTACTAACGAATGAGTGGGTCAACCAGGCAATTAGAGAAGAAATTAAAAAATATATGGAAACAAACGAAAATGAAAATACAACAATCCAAACGCTTTGGGACGCAGCAAAGGCAGTCCTGAGAGGAAAATACATTGCAATCCAGGCCTATCTCAAGAAACAAGAAAAATCCCAAATACAAAATCTAACAGCACACCTAAAGGAACTAGAAGCAGAACAGCAAAGGCAGCCTAAACCCAGCAGAAGAAGAGAAATAATAAAGATCAGAGCAGAAATAAACAATATAGAATCTAAAAAAACTGTAGAGCAGATCAACGAAACCAAGAGTTGGTTTTTTGAAAAAATAAACAAAATTGACAAACCTCTAGCCAGGCTTCTCAAAAAGAAAAGGGAGGTGACCCAAATTGATAAAATCATGAATGAAAATGGAATTATTACAACCAATCCCTCAGAGATACAAACAATTATCAGGGAATACTATGAAAAATTATATGCCAACAAATTGGACAACCTGGAAGAAATGGACAAATTCCTGAACACCCACACTCTTCCAAAACTCAATCAGGAGGAAATAGAAAGCTTGAACAGACCCATAACCAGCGAAGAAATTGTATCGGTTATCAAAAGTCTCCCAACAAATAAGAGTCCAGGACCAGATGGCTTCCCAGGGGAGTTCTACCAGACGTTTAAAGCAGAGATAATACCTATCCTTCTCAAGCTATTCCAAGAAATAGAAAGGGAAGGAAAACTTCCAGACTCATTCTATGAAGCCAGTATTACTTTGATTCCTAAACCAGACAGAGACCCAGTAAAAAAAGAGAACTACAGGCCAATATCCCTGATGAATATGGATGCAAAAATTCTCAATAAGATACTAGCAAATTGAATTCAACGGCATATAAAAAGAATTATTCACCATGATCAAGTGGGATTCATTCCTGGGATGCAGGGCTGGTTCAACATTCGCAAATCAATCAACGTGATACATCACATTAACAAAAAAAAAAGAGAAGAACCATATGATCCTGTCAATCGATGCAGAAAAGGCCTTTGACAAAATCCAGCACCCTTTCTTATAAAAACCCTTGAGAAAGTCGGGATAGAAGGAACATACTTAAACATCATAAAAGCCATTTATGAAAAGCCCACAGCTAACATCATCCTCAACGGGGAAAAACTGAGAGCTTTTTCCCTGAGATCAGGAACACGACAGGGATGCCCACTCTCACCGCTGCTGTTTAACATAGTGCTGGAAGTTCTAGCATCAGCAATCAGACAACAAAAGGAAATCAAAGGCATCAAAATTGGCAAAGATGAAGTCAAGCTTTCGCTTTTTGCAGATGACATGATATTATACATGGAAAATCCGATAGACTCCACCAAAAGTCTGCTAGAACTGATACAGGAATTCAGCAAAGTTGCAGGATACAAAATCAATGTACAGAAATCAGTTGCATTCTTATACACTAACAATGAAGCAACACAAAGACAAATAAAGAAACGGATCCCATTCACAATTGCACCAAGAAGCATAAAATACCTAGGAATAAATCTAACCAAAGATGTAAAGGATCTGTATGCTGAAAACTATAGAAAGCTTATGAAGGAAATTGAAGAAGATTTAAAGAAATGGAAAGACATTCCCTGCTCATGGATTGGAAGAATAAATATTGTCAAAAAGTCAATACTACCCAAAGCTATCTACACATTCAATGCAATCCCAATCAAAATTGCACCAGCATTCTTCTCGAAACTAGAACAAGCAATCCTAAAATTCATATGGAACCACAAAAGGCTCCGAATAGCCAAAGTAATTTTGAAGAAGAAGACCAAAGCAGGAGGCATCACAATCCCAGACTTTAGCCTCTACTACAAAGCTGTCATCATCAAGACAGCATGGTATTGGCACAAAAACAGACACATAGACCAATGGAATAGAATAGAAACCCCAGAACTAGACCCACAAACGTATGGCCAACTCATCTTTGACAAAGCAGGAAAGAACATCCAATGGAAAAAAGACAGTCTCTTTAACAAATGGTGCTGGGAGAACTGGACAGCAACATGCAGAAGGTTGAAACTAGACCACTTTCTCACACCATTCACAAAAATAAACTCCAAATGGATAAAGGACCTAAATGTGAGACAGGAAACCATCAAAACTTTAGAGGAGAAAGCAGGAAAAGACCTCTCTGACCTCAGCCGTAGCAATCTCTTCCTCGACACATCCCCAAAGGCAAGGGAATTAAAAGCAAAAGTGAATTACTGGGACCTTATGAAGATAAAAAGCTTCTGCACAGCAAAGGAAACAACCAACAAAACTAAAAGGTAACCAACGGAATGGGAAAAGATATTCGCAAATGATATATCGGACAAAGGGCTAGTATCCAAAATCTATAAAGAGCTCACTAAACACACACCCGAAAAACAAATAACCCAGTGAAGAAATGGGCAGAAAACATGAATAGACACTTCTCTAAAGAAGACATCCGGATGGCCAACAGGCACATGAAAAGATGTTCAGTGTCGCTCCTTATCAGGGAAATACAAATCAAAACCACACTCAGGTATCACCTCACGCCAATCAGAGTGGCCAAAATGAACAAATCAGGAGACTATAGATGCTGGAGAGGATGTGGAGAAACGGGAACCCTCTTGCACTGTTGGTGGGAATGCAAATTGGTGCAGCCGCTCTGGAAAGCAGTGTGGAGGTTCCTCAGAAAATTAAAAAGAGACCTACCCTATGACCCAGGAATAGCACTGCTAGGAATTTATCCAAGGGATACAGGAGTACTGATGCATAGGGCCACTTGTACCCCAATGTTCATAGCAGCACTCTCCACAATAGCCAAATTATGGAAAGAGCTTAAATGTCCATCAACTGATGAATGGATAAAGAAATTGTGGTTTATATACACAATGGAATATTACGTGGCAATGAGAAAAAATGAAATATGGCCTTTTGTAGCAATGTGGATGGAACTGGAGAGTGTGATGCTAAGTGAAATAAGCCATACAGAGAAAGACAGATACCATATGGTTTCACTCTTATGTGGATCCTGAGAAACTTAACAGGAACCCATGGGAGAGGGGAAGGAAAAAAAAAAAAAGAGGTTAGAGTGGGAGAGAGCCAAAGCATAAGACTGTTAAAAACTGAGAACAAACTGAGGGTTGATGGGGGGTGGGAGGGAGGAGAGGGTGGGTGATGGGTATTGAGGAGGGCACCATTTGGGATGAGCACTGGGTGTTGTATGGAAACCATTTTGTCAATAAATTTCATATATATATAAAAAAAATAAAATAAAATATCTCTTGATTGAGGAAAAAAAAAAAGAAAAAAGAAAATATCCAGGAAATGAAGGCGCAATGTCAGAAAACCATCCCAGAGACCCCACAGCACACAGGCCTATGCCCCCTGTTAATAGTATATGTAGTCTTTAAATGTGGCACAAGACACGTTTACTAACACACCCGAACACCTTTAGTTTCCCTGTGATGAGAAGACAATAAACAGGTAAACTTAGACTTGTTTAGCAATTAATGTTTCAGTAAAAAAAAAAAAAAAAAAAAAAAAAAAAAAAAAAAAAAAAAAAAAAAAGAGAGAGAAAAAAAACAACAATGTGGCAAGAAAAAACAAGTATATGATGCAGACGACTTCTTGGATTAAGAAAATACTATGATAGGGGCGCCTGGGTGGCGCAGTCGGTTGAGCGTCCGACTTCAGCCAGGTCGCGATCTTGCGGTCCGTGAGTTCGGCCCGCATCAGGCTCTGGGCTGATGGCTCGGAGCCTGGAGCCTGTTCCGATTCTGTGTCTCCCTCTCTCTCTGCCCCTCCCCCGTTCATGCTCTGTCTCTCTCTGTCCCAAAAATAAAAAAAAAAAAAAAAGAAAATACTATGATAGTGAAAAAAAAGGGGACAAATATGAAAAATTTGTGGATCTCTAACAAACAAGACAAAGTAGCATCTTCTTATTTCTCCATGCCAAGGTATTTGATTCACTAAATGTTAAATTACAGCTTGTCTACAACTATACTAATCAGACTAAATCAGGGAATGGGCATGCACTGTGGAATTAGTGCCCATAAATCTCTCTGTGGGAACAAATTATTTAGAAAAACATATCCTTTCATCAATTCCATACTTTCATCAATTCCAAGACTTATATAATTATGTCTCTGGTATAAACACTAGAGAAAACAAGGGGTGAAGGTGAGAAGTGTCTTTCAAAACTCAAAGTTTATCTTACTGTCCTTATCACTTGAACTGAAAAACCCATGATGCTAAGAAAGAGAGATAGGCAATGTGTATGTAACATTGTGTGTCAACTATACTCAAATAAAATATGTATATTTAAGAAAGGTAAGCAATGTTTGGGTGATTGCTTCTGAAGCTGATGCATGCATATACATTTTGACTTTTAAGGCTCCTCCACTAAATGATCCTACCTAATTATTGGCAGTACCAAGGCATCACTGACTGCTGGTACACAAGCATCTACCCACTGAGGAAAAGCTAGGACAAAGTGAATGATTTCCTAACTGCACAGCATTTAATTTATCACTCTTTCAGCAGCAAAGAAATCACAACCTGAATCCTATCCATTCCTTCACATCAAAGCCCATCTTCTCCACCCGGTGCCTTGCTGAGAAAACTTAGTTGCACAATTAACTTTCCCCATCAAAGTTTTGCCTTTACCTCACTTGCATTCATGGTCCAGAATAATCCACTGCTCTTGGAGGTAAAGACACAACAAGATAAAATGACTCACCCGAGTAAAATCAGATTCCTAAACAGTTAACTTCTTGCTTTTTGATCCATTCTCACAATATCTAAAGGAACAGGATAAAGGGACACTGGACTCTCACTTGTAAAATACGGTAACAAACCATAATCTCAAGATTCTTGAGTTGATTATTAATTTCCTGAAATTTTTAACAGTGTGGAAGAAGATGAATGCCCCTTTTGTTACCAATTAATTCAGTTTGAACTTCTGATTTTAATTCTTCAATACTTAATTTAGATATGTTCTATATCGGGCATTCTATAGGATTAATAAAAAGAGGTTTTTGATTCCCTATTTTACTACTTAATAGATAATGTCTCGAGATTACATGCCAAGCTAAAAGAAAAGAAAGATCAGTGACTTTTTATAGAAACAATATATATTTAGTTTGAAGCTTTTATACTCTCCTCATGTAAAATTAATTTGGGCCAGGACTAAACTGCATAGATACGCCAGCTCTCTGAGCAATGCAGAAACACTCTGTTCTTTGACCTTCATTGCATAGAAGGTTTAGTGGATCATAACTTTATCATTTTATCTCTATTAGAATCTTGCAATGACATTAACTTTTACTATCACCATATGTCTCTACGGCATTCTATATTCTGAAATGCCCAAGGTAGATGACAGAATACAGAGCCTACAGAGTACCAGAAGATCCAGAAGAAGGTAAGAAGGCAGTTAACTATTCGGGGATTTCAAAACATGAAAATGCTTTTCAGATTATATGGCACAAATCACATATTTGAGTGGTCAAATCTATTTGTTGAGGTTCTCAAGAATATGCACATCAAATTACCTTGGAGGGAAGACAAAAATATTATTATCATATTATTTATAGGAGAAAGTGATAGTCACATTCACATTCTACATTTGAAAAGAAAATTATTATTATCTGGTATAAAGATTAGCATTTACATGATAAAGTTGTATATAAAAAATATACACATGCATATAAGCTTTAAATTTAGGGCCAAAAAACTAGCATAATATATGAAAATAAGACACAGAAAAAGGGAATTATGTTGGGTTAGGCAATTCAAGTATTTGATTCTGCACTGCATTACAGTACAATATTGAAAATAACTTAGCTAGAGGGCTTTCTCTAGATGAAACAGTCTGCTAATTTTTAATATATTCAATAATACATTTTTGAAAACTTCTATTTTATACAAACGTATCATTTGCCCACATACATATGAAATGTTTAAGAATGAGTAGTATCTAATAGAAAAAAGAAAAAAAGGTGTGCCTGATAAATATAGCAAAGTAAGGAATTGTATGAGAAGTTTATTTGTGTAAATAACATCAGTAAGTACGAATAATTATTGAGTCCTAACCTTGGGTGAGGCACTTTTCTCTGCATTTTGCATGCATTAGCTCTTTTACTTCTCTTAACAACTCTATAAGGTGAATAGCATTCTACCCATTTTACAGCTTGAGTAACTTGCCCAAGTCACAGGATTGCTAAGTGGCCAAGTCAGGATTCAAACCCAGTCAGTGTGACTGCAGAAGCCAGGTTCCTAAGTAACAGGTGCTCCCTTCTCCCCTATGAAATGTTCTAAATAGATTTTGTTGTGAGACATGGATGGGGGTGGCAGGTCAAAGTGGTGGGGAATATGCTTCACGGATGGTGGATGGGAGGCCATCATTCAGAGGACATTCAGATAAGTGTTCTGCCAGAAGAGCATAAGGAAATCAGGAGTCAAATATCCTATGGAGAAGAAGGGAGAAGTAAGGCATTCTCTAAACTGCTGCTGAGTTAGGGTAAATAGGTATATCCAGGAAGATAATTCGGAATGATGAGAAAGTAGCTGAGGAGCAAAAGGAGAGATATCTTTGGAAAGAAAGCCCAAATTTGTAAAATTGAAAAGCTACAAACATTTTAAAAGAAATGTGATAGAATTCTGAGCAGAAGAAAAAGTAGTAATTCCCTCAAACTAGAGAAATTACAAAATATAAGACATTGGATAAAGTTTTACTTATTCATAGTATATGTCCCTTTTTACAAGTCACATTACAAGAACTTCAGTGAATATTTATTTGGTGCCTACACTGGCTTCCAGAAAGATGAAAAATGAAAAAGAAAATCCATCATTAAGGAGGCTTCACGTTATCAAGACACAGACAACTGCAGCCACCAGTATAAAAATTACTTCAAAATAGCACTCAAAATGACAAATATAAAATATATTTTAATATCCTTAAAAGAGATGATTAAAGCAAAAAATAGTAACAAAACATAGTGGGGTTTATAATATACAGTGAATTAGTACAAAGACTGGGGGAGGGAATATAGTTTATGTGAAGTGGCCTATCACTTGATGGTTGACATAGAAAGTTAAAGATGTATAAATTAAATCCCAAAGCAACCTGTGAAAAAACACATACACAACTGAAAGAGATCATCAGTTTAGATTAAAGAGCAAGTCCTGACTATATGCTGCCTATGAGAAACAGATTTTAAACAGAAAAACAACAAAAAGTGAAAGGTTTGAAAAAAATACGCCAAGCGGTAATTAAATGAAAGCTGGCAGGCTAATAATACCATCAGAAAAAGTAGATTTCAGAGCAGAAACTATTAACAGCAATAACGGGGGTCATTTCATGATAATAAAAGGATTGATTCATTAAGAAGAAAAAAATCCTAAATGTTTATACATCCATCACAGAGATTCAAAATTTATGATGCAGAAACATAAAACCACAAAGAGAAATTGACAATTCCACAATTGTCCTCAGAGATTTTAACACCCTTCTTCAATAACTGATAGAACAAGTACACAGGAAAAGATACAGATCTGATCAACACTAGCTACAAGTTTAGTCTGGCATTTATAGAATACTTCACCTACAGCAGCATAATACACATTTTTTTACATGCATATGGAAAATTTACCATGATAGACCATATCTAGGCCATATAACAAGTTTCAATATTTTAATATGGTTCAAATCACAAAAACTATGTTTTCTGATCACAATAAAATTGAATTAGTAACCAATAACAGAAAAACATCTAGAAAAGCCCCAAACTAAAAACATGGAAACTAAAAAACATGCTTCCAAAAAGCCCATAGATCAAGGAAGAAATTTTAAGAAGTAATTAGAAATTATTTTGAAGTAAAATGAAAACATAACGTCCCAAAATTTGTGGGATGGTACCAAATCAAGAATTAGAAAGTCATAATCCAAAATATCTATATTAGAAAATAAGAAAGGTCCCAAATCAATGATCTCAGGCACTAGAAAAAAGAAGAGCAAATGTTGGTTTGAAAACTGACCCCTGTTCACAGAGGTCAAGGAGAGATGGAAGAAACAGGCAGGTCACTCCAGATTCATAGGTGGCAGGTTTAATAAGCGAGGGAACTTACATAGGAGGCTGGCCACGAAACAAGTGGATCTCTGTGCCTGCCTGCTAGAATATTAAAAATTTATATAGAAGCCTTAAACAGGTTCAGTTACATATACCATCCAAATGGTCTCAACAACACTTTGCTCTCTCAAAGGCTGCTCCTTGAAAATAGCTCCCCCTGTGGGAACCCTGGGCAGAAGGCACATTTCAAGGACAAGGGAGGGGTGAGGAGCCTCTGATTGCCTGGATTCTGCTCCCAGGTCAACCAGTGGTCACATCTTTTTGATGATTTCCTCCAACAGTAAATTAAACCCAAAGTAAGAAGAAAGGCAATAATAAAGATCAGAGTAGAAGTCAATAAAATGAACAGAAATCAATATAGAAACAATAAAACCAACAGCTGCTTCTTTGAGAAAATCAGTAAAATTGATAAACATCTACCCAGGTGGATCTCAAAAAAGAAAAGAAGACACAAATTATGCAGATGAACTATGAAAGAAGTAAAACAACTAAAGATTCAAGATATGAAAAGTTTATTGAGATCATGACCTGAGCAGAAATCAAGAGTCAGTCACCCAAACGACTGAGCCACCCAGGTGATCCCCTCTTTTTAATGTTTATTTTCTATGTCTTTTTGTTATTACTTCCAAAGACACAACAGCTATAACCTGAAATTTGGCCAATGACCAGGATTTTCTTTCAACATCCTATCAGACACTTTTCACTAGTCTTTTACTTATTTCAGCTTCATCTAAGAAGGGAGCTCTTAATTCTGGCTATGCATTAGAATCACCTGGGGAGATCTGAAAATCAGAGGCTCCACCTGGGATAGATTAAATCAGAATTTTAGGGTAGGCAGCCAGTGGCTGCTTCCCAGGTAATTTTAATGTCCACAGGGTTGTGGATCTCTGGATATAATCAGTAATTTGGTTTATCATTAGAAAGCTGAATGCTTTCATTAACTTTCAATTGATTCTTATCTACTGTGAAAATTTAGGAAGAAAGGTAAATTTGTTTTGATTCCAGGAATTCTGATGCCTGCCTCTTCCATCTGCTATATAATTTTAGGTCTACTAATGTCAGTCTAAGATATTTTGCTATAGAAATTCGATACATTGCAGATTTACACAACTTTTACCCTGGGTGATCAGACCCAAGACTTTAAGAGTTCTGCAAGCTCATACTCTTACACATTTTGACTTCCTACATAAAACACTGTCAGGTTAGCCCCACTGTGGTGATTAATTTCCTTTAGCTGGAACATTCTGACTCGTTGCCACTTGTTGATTTTGAGTGCCTTGTTAAACATTGTGTCTGTCGGGCAGGGGCACTTGTCTTATTTCTTATAGTGGCTTGTTGAAAGAAACATTATTCTCTACTGTTCCACGCTTGGTCCTTTTTCCTGGGAGTGTATGAGTTGTAACCAAAAAGCAATAAGATTTTTTTAAATGTATTTTTATAAGATATTTTTAGCAAAACTGTCAAAGCTTGAACATAAACATGAGTATTTACATCTTAGGAGACTATGCATTAATTCCAATGTACTACTCAAGTAATTTTTTTTCCTTAAATTATTCTGCTTTTGGAATTGCTTTTGGATTCAGTGGCACCTTTTGTGAACATCTATCATGGCAAAATTTCATTGTCTGAGGCTGAATTTGGCTTATAAAGATAGCAACTGAAAGTCCTTCAGATAGAAATCTAGTGAATTTTGTGGAATGCATATTAAAGAAGTTAATACCATCTAGTTCAAAATAGAAATATGATTAAAAATAAAGAAACTACTTTCTTTGAAACTACACCTGACTCTGAGAGTAACTGACAATTTTTTTTTTCCACAGCAGTTGGTAGCAACCCAGCCATCAAATTATTCCTAGGGTAATAAAGTCATGTGTTTTGGCATAGTCGTTACTCTTGTTACCGTCATAAAGTCATACAGATGGGGACGGTGGTATACAAGGAAGGGGTTAGCCTCTGGACTGGTATAAATTATTTAACTTCCCTAACTCTAATAGTCCTCATTTGTAAAATGGGAATAATGCCAAACATGTGAAAATGCCCTGAGGATTAAATTAGAGAATATTTTTAAATGTTTTATCCCAACACTTGCCACATGCTGATGTGCACAAGAGTCTCCTCATGTCTCATTAAGATGAAGTCTTGGGGCCCCTGGGTGGCTCAGTAGGTTAAGCATCCAACTTGGGCTCAGGTCATGATCTCGTGGTCTGTCTTGATCTCTGTGCTGACAGCGCAGAGCCTGGAGCCTGCTTTGGATTCTGCATCTCCCTCCCTTTTTGCCCCTCCCTCCCTCTCTCTTGCTCTCTCTCAAAAATAAAATAAGCATTAATTTTTTTTTTTAAAGATGAAGTCTCTGATAAGTAGACCTGGGCATGGCCTGTAATTGTAAATTTCTAACAAGCTCTTAGGTGATGCTGATGGGCTACCCCTGGTGTTGGAAGGCTTTAGCCCAGCCTGTACTAGGCAAATTGGTACCTCAATAAGGGCTAATTTTCCTTCCTTCCTGTAAGCCATGTCTCCATATTTGTTGCTTTAGGGGTTTGGATTTTTGTCAACAATGTAACTATTAATACTACTACATGAAAGAGCCTGCATGAAAGAAAGTGACTCAGGATGTGCATAATAGAAATCAGATGAGCCCCATGTTCATGGGCTTAATACATTCACGCAATAATAAAAGTGACCTAGGTTCCTATCTTCTGTACTTCCATTCCAAGGGGTGGATAGACAAGCATCTGGGGCTCTAAGGGGGGACCAAAGTCTCATGGTGTAGTGGTTTCCAAAAGCAAATGTCCCATGTGTCATTTCCATGAGAGGGGGCAAAGAAACTGGAACCAAAAGAACTGAAACCAGGCAAACTGGCTTTCAGGGTCAGGTATTTTCACCGGCAAATATATCTTGAGTCAACTAGTAAAAGGAGAGAGACTCTTAAATGAAGTACCTACAGGGGAGTACACAGGCGGAGAGGAAGTTGTTTTTGTTATGAAATTTATTTTATGGGCAGTTATAATGAAAATGTATCTTTATCATTCCAAGTCACTGATGATATTCAGCGGTAGTTTTTGTCCTCCCTTCACTAAGGATTGCTGCTGGCTATTAATCTTTTCAAACATAATGAAAGATACAACCAATCGAGGTATATTGAAATAAAATTAAATCCTACTCAGCCCTAAATATTCTGCTTGAGGTGACAGGACGGTGTCTGGCTAACAAGCACAGTAGACACACAATAGTCACTTTGTTTCTTTGTACCCAGATAGTGTCACCTCACGCGCCAAGCAGCTACTTGAAAACAATCAAGAAACAGATGCATTCTCAGTGGTGATTTAGGGAGTTCTTGCAAGTAGGCTTTTAGCAATCCTCGACAAGGCACCTTCATCATATTTCATGAAGCTTGAAAAACACTCTGTCATCTTTTAAGATCCTTAGTACTATCTCTCACATCATGTTATTTCAAATCAATCATTCCATATCCTGGAAACAGTTCCTCCATGAGGCTCTGAAGTAGTTTTGATCCAGCAATAGTATTTTCACTGATAATGCAGACTCTCCAGACTCTGTTGAACACTTTAAGTTGCTTTCAGATAATCCAGGCAACAACACAAACTATAAACATAAATACAGATACATACACACACTTAAACTTTCTGCCTTTGCATTTGGCTCACTTGGGTAATAGAAACAAAATAAGAATAAAAAAAAAATTTTTTTCCCTGCTAAGTTAATTCCTTCGATGCTTACATTGTCCTGATTCACTGGATAGTCATCACTCCTGTGTTTCAGATTGTCCACTATAGATCCTCTATGTGCTTTGTTTTTAACTCCCTTTCTATTAAATATGTTCTAAGTATACAGACTTATTTTAAAGTATAGCCAAAGATTACTTCCTGATTAATGATAATAATAAACATATTATTACTATTATTTCCTTAATGTTTATTTATCTTTGAGAGAGACAGAGTGTGAGCAGGAGAGGGGCAGAGAGAAAGAGAGAAACACAGAACCTGAAGCAGCTCCAGGCTCTGAGCTGTCAGCACAGAGCCCGACGCAGGGCTCAAACTCACAAACTGGGAGATCATGACCTGAGCCAAAGTCAGACGCTCAACTGACTGAGGTACCCAGGTGCCCCAATAATAAACGTATTATTACTAATAACACTTCAGAAACAGATTGTAAAGTCAACTAAAAATCTGGGTTCTTCTATCTTTTGACATTTGCATAGGTGAAATGTCACAACAATGACAAAAGAGAGAGAGAGAGAGATACTACTTTTGCTAGCCAGATAAGCAACCTCACTATTTTATGAACCTACCACAGGTATGAGCACATGTGTAAGCATTCTTATAAGACTATATGCCTGAAATCCCAAACACAAAATGCTTAATTAACAAAGACATTGTTTTTACAGTCTAATTTTGCAAAGTAGAAAGCTTACAAATATGAAAAAATGTTATCAGAAACCCAACCAAGATAAGTACTCTCATTAATATGATTCTTTCAATAATTACAGATATTAAAGAGTTGGGGTTCCAGCCTAAAAATGGAATATATTATGGTCACTCTATATGTATGTTTATTGTGCTAATTAGGATAAACTAATGATTGGAGGCACTGATAGATCCTAAAATACTTTAATCAAAGTAATGTTGAAATTTATGTACTTTTAAGGTCAAATATGTCTTGAGTATGAGGATCCTTTTTAAAGTGGTAATTTATATATGGTGCATATTCTTGCTGTCTGGTAACCACTGCCCTGATCTGAAGTGTAAAAGTAGAGGCAAAAAGGGGCACCTGGGTGGCTCAGTTGGTGAAGCATCTGGCTCGTGATTTCGGCTCAGGTCATGATCTCATGGTTTATGATATTGAGCCCCACATGGGGCTCTGCACTGACAGCATGGAGCCTGCTTGGGATTCTCTCTCTCCCTCTCTTTCTGCCCCTCCCCTGTTCATGCATGCTCTCTTTCACTCAAAATAAATAAATAAACATTTTGTTTTAAAGTTTATTTATTTTGAGAGAGACAGAGACAACGCAGGTCGGGGAGGGGCAGACAGCGAGGCAGAGAGGAAGAATCCCAAGCAGCCTCCGCACTGCACTATCAGCACAGAACCTGATGTGGGGCTGGAACACTATAAGTGGTGAGATCATGACCGGGGCTGAAACCAGAGTCAGTTACTTAACCAATTGAGCCACCCAGTCACCCCATAAACTTTTTTTTTTAAGTAGAGGCAAAGACAACAAAGAGCTCAGAACCTAAAAAGAGAGAGAGAGGAAACATAATCATCTGTTCTATGACTAGATGAGACACTAAGGACCATTTGAAACATCAGAACTGTATGTCTTAGGGGCACCTGGGTGGCTCAGTCGGTTGAGCATCCTAAGCTTGGTTTCAGCTCAGGTCATGATCTCCGAGTTTGCGAGTTTGAGCCCGCATTGGGTGCTGCACTAACAGTGTGAAGCCTGCTTGGGATTCTCTGTCTCCATCTCTCTGCCCCTCCCTGGCTTGCACTGTCTCTCTCTCAAAATAAATAAATAAACTTAAAAAAAAGAACCAAAAGCCTATATGTTTAGGCAGTTTGCATATGTACATACTTTACCTGAAGAGCATTTAGAAATTTGTATTTTACTTCATAGTAGCTACATATAGTATTACAAATTTTTAGTTGCCTTTATGAAAAATCTCTCTCACTCTGTTTCAACAAACAACTGTTTAGTTTCACTAGCCATCATTTTTCCAAGTAATGGGGAAATACCTACCCTCAAGCTGTGGGAGAAACAGGAAAGCAAATAGACATTTCTGCAGGTTAGCATCCAAGACCTTCCACATTTGAATTTTCCCACTGTATCTCCAGTCTCAACTGATTTCTTAACTTGGACCAATTGTAACAACCAAACTAATAGGCATGCTTTTTATCTCACATTACTTTAAATTCCCTTTCCCATCATATCCTCCATATAATATACTCTGCCCTTTTACATTCCCTTCCCTTCCCCTCCCTTCTCTTCCCTTCCTATCCCTTCCCCTCCCTTCTCTTCCCCTCCCTTCCTATATCTACCCAAATCCATCAACTTCTTTAGGTGCTGTAAATATCTATCATAAGAGCTTGGCTAAACTCTTAGCGAATGGGTGCTATGATAATCATCCACTTGCTGAAATTATCAGTAAACCAAATTCTTGTTTACGTCATTTTGACTTTCAGGTCGCCAACAATAAGACAACAATTTATTCAGTGAAGTACATTCAAGGATACATAATATTGAATCCAGCTCTATCTCTATATCTTCCCCTATCTTCTGTCCATCTTTACTAGTCTCTTAGTTCTAAATTTTCTTTTTATTCATCTTTGTAGCTCCAGCATCAAACACAGAGAATATTGGATAACTAGTTATAAAATAAATGAGGAAGAACTAGATAATGAATATTGCTCCTTAAACAGTACCCTGAAAATTATACGAAACTGTTCAGTTGAAAAGGCAACCTAATAGTTTTACAGCAACAAGGTCAAAACCAGAAAAACTAATTGGTTAACCAGAAAGTTTAATTATCCAAAATTATCCTAAATCCCCAGCGTTAGGGTCAACACATGTTAGCATGTGTAGTGTATCAGGGTAGAAGTGAAATGTAGAAGTGAAGAGCATGAACTCTGGAGCCAGGTTACCTTTGTACAAATCCTGGCTTTGTCACTTGTTACCTGGGTGACCTTGGCAAATTATTTAATCTTCCTGTACTTCAGTTTCTCCACCTGTAAAGCTGTCATAACAACATATTACTATCCTCATAGTGTTGTTCTAGGGATTACATGGGAAAATATTTGTAAATTGCCTAAAACTATATCTGGCACACAGTTAATACTCTGTGATATTGTTAAATAAATAGAAAACATCAGTACCTTCCAATCTAAGTCTTGAATAAATCTGGTCTGACAAGATGCTCTACGCAATTATACATCAAATAGGTTTTGAGAATGTTGCATTTTGTGGAGAGTCACAATATAAATTTGTAAATTCAAAGCTTTAAAAATTTTTATAAGGGCAGCCCAAGATAGTGGCATAGGAAGACCTTGAACTCCCCTATCCCCACAGAGACACAAAATCTACAGCTACATATGTTATAATTCCCGTTGAAAAAGAACTGAGAACTAGCCGAATAGCTCCCTCCACAGGGATAAAAGGGCCACACTGAGAGGGGGTAAGAGGCAAAGACACAGTCTTGCCCAAAACCCAACTCTTGCATGGGACCTGCAATAGGGAGGGATCTCACAGCTCCAGAGCCTGTCCCCACATCAGGCCCCCAACCCTTTGGACCTGCACTGAAGATACAGGACCACAAAATGTCTGATTTTGAAACTAATGGGGCTTATGTTCAGTGTTTACAGGGGGTCTATTGGGATGTGAGATATTGCCTCTGAAGGGCAGGCATGCAGACATGTCATGGGACCCAGCATGAAGGTAGTAGTTTAAGAGGTATTATACACAAAGAAGATGGATTTGCTAATCTTAAAGCATCTGCTAGAAGGTCAGGGACTACTTGTAACTTTCTTTGGGGATATGGGTGCTGAAGAGAGCCATTCTTGCATTCTCCCTATATTTTGCTAGCATAGGTGAGCATGTGCAGACATAGCCTTACTAAAGCTGCTGACATACTCTAACCCGGGCGCTCTTTCCTTGCCTGCTAAAGCCCAACTGTCTTCTGCTCTAGTGCCTTCCCTTAGCCTTGCTAAAAAAAAGCTAGTGAAAAGCAAAGTCCACACAAGAGATACTCTTTGATCACCTGGCCTTGGTAGCCACAAGGGATGCATTTCAGGGTCCCAGGGACTAAAACAATGGGAAAGACAGTTCTGGGTAGGCTATCACACCCCAGGCATTACACAGACAATAGAATGAAACACACCCTCAGGCTTTATGTAAAAAAAAAAAAGCTCTTATACTTCTCCTGGAACTTCAACCTGAGCAACAGGATTCAGGTTTGCCATATATCTGGAGGCTACAAAGGGGCCCTCAGGGAAGGTAGACAGGGAGACACCATTTTTGAGCCCTCCCTTGGTCTCACCACAGCTCACTGGTACCTCCCAGAAAGGAGCCTATACATTCATCAGAAGTTCTGATTTTTGCAACTGATGCCCAAAAACATCCTCAGATCCCCTAATTTGGAGGTCAGCAGGGTTTATGATTGTGGTCCCACAGGACTCTATATATTTGTATACTTTAAAAGCTGCTGTCTGAGAATGTGGCTTCCAATCGCCCTGCAACTAGATGCTGACTGAGAACACTCCCTTTGGAACACTGGCAGGTCTTGGCACACCCTCAACAACTGGGACCTACCAAGAAAAATCTGGCTGCTTAGATAATCACAAAAGGTTCGAGAGACAAACAGGAGCTAGGATCAGGTTGCACGATATGGCTCCTCACCTACACAAGGGCACTCCTTCATGACTAGGAGAGGTAGCTGCTCACCTAGTACATAGAAACAAGCACAGAGTCAAGCGAAATGAGGACACAGATAAATGTGTTACAAATGGAAGAATAAGTTTCAACCTTAGAATAAGACCTCAATGAAACAGAGATAAGTGATCTACCTGATAACTCAAAGTAATGGTCATAAAGATGCTTACTGAATTTGGGAGATGATTGGATAAACAAGAACTTGTACAGAAGTACAAGACAGAAAATATAAGAAAGTACTAAACAGAATTCACAGAATTCATAAAATACAATAAGTGAGCTGGAAATACTCTAGAAGAATTCAACAGCAGAATAGATGAAGCAGAAGAAGGATCAGTGATGTGGAAGATAGGGTAGTGGAACTCAAACAGAGCAGCAAAAAGAAAAAAAGAGAGAAAAAGATAGCTCAAGGGACTTATAGGATAATGTTAAGCAAAATAACATTCAGATTATAGCAGTCTCAGAAGGAGAAGAAAGATAAATGGGCAGAAAACTTTTTTTGAAGAAATAATAGCTGATAACTTGCCTAACCTAAGGAGAATCATTCAGGTGCAGGAAACACATGAGTCCCTGACAAGATGAACCCAACGAACACTGCACCAAGATATATTATAATTAAAATGTCAAAAGTTAAAGAGAGAATCTTAAAAGCAGCACAATAAATGATTAATTAACACAAAACAAAGGAGGCAAGAATATACAACGGGGAAAGGACAGTCTGCAATAAACAGTGTTGGGAAACCTGGACAGACAATGCATAAGAATGAAACAGGCCGCTATCTTATACCATAAACAAAATGGATTAAAGACTCAAATGTAAGACCTGAAACCCCAAAAAGTCCACAAAACATAGGTGTTACTTTTCATGACACTAGTCTCAGTGTTGAATTTTTGGATCTGCCTAAAAAAGCAAATGCAACAAAAACAAAAATAAGCAGGAGTGCCCTAAAAAGCTTCTGCATAACAAAGGAAACAGCAAAAGGAAAAGGCAACTTGCATGGGAGACTACATTTGCAAGTCATATAACCCATAAGGGGTTAATATCAAAAAAACAAAAAAACCTATACAACCCAACACCAAAAACGAAATCTAATTAAGAAATGGGCAGAAGACATGAACAGACATTTCTCCATAAAAGACATCCAGATGGCCAACAGACACATGAAAAGATGCTCAACATCATTCATCATCAGGGAAATACAAATCAAAACTACAACAAGATACCACCTCACAAGTGTCAGAATGGCTAAAATCAAAAACACAAGAAACAGTAAATGTTGGTAAGGATGTGGAGAAAGAGGAACCCTCTCTCGTTGCTGGAGGTAATGCAAACTGGTACAGCCACTATAGAAAGCCGTATGGAGATGAAAATAGAATTAGTCAAAAAGTTAAAAATAAAATTACTCTATGATCTAGTAATTACACCACCAAGTATTTGCCCCCAAACTACAAAAACACTAATTCAAAGAGATATATGTACCCCTATGTTTATAGTAGCATTATTTACAATAGACAAATTGTGAAAGCAGCCAAAGTGTCCATCAATTGATGAATGGATGAAGAAGATGTAGTATACAAATACAATGGAATATTATTCAGTCATAAAAAGAATAAAATCTTGCCATTTGCAACAACACGGATGAAGCTAGAGTATAATGCTAAGCAAAAGAAGTCAGTCAGAGAAAGACAAATACCGTATGACCTCACTCATATGTGGAATTTAAGAAACAAAACAAACAAGCAGAGAGAGAGAGAGGGAGGGAGAGAGGGAGAGAGAAACCAAGAAACAGACTCTTAACAGTAGAGAACAAATTGATGCTTACCAGAGGGGAGGTGGTGGGGTGAAGGGTGAAATAGGTGATGGAGATTAAAGAGTACAGTTATAATGAGCACTGAGTAATGTATATAATTGTTGAATCACTATATTGCACACCTAAAACTAATATAACACTGTATGTTAACTATACAGGAATTAAAATTAAAAACTTAAAAAAAAGAACACTGTATGGAGTTGTTTAAGAATGCTTCATGCAAACTGTGTTTAGATCAGTGATATTTCAGTATGTGGAAGTGATATCTATTTAGTGATGGATGTAGTGAAGTGTTTAAGAACACTTGTAATAAAGATATTTATAAGAAAGAAAGAAAGAAAGAAAGAAAGAAAGAAAGAAAGAAAGAAAGAGAAAGAAAGAAAGAAGGAAAGAAAGAAAGAAAGAAGGAAAGAAAGAAGGAAAGAAAGAAAGAAGGAAGGAAGGAAGGAAAGAAAGAAAGAAAGAAAGAAAGAAAGAAAGAAAGAAAGAAAGAAAGAAAGAGTTTTACAGCCACACAAACTTGCTTATAAGAAGTCCATATACTTCTCAAGTCTATCACAGCATCCCTTTCCCCCTACAAAACAGATGCTACTACTCCGTAGCATTAGCTCTGATGAACACATTTTGGGAAATTCTAATTATGCACCTGTTGCTGCTTTGCTCTGTAATCATTTGAATGTATTTATATTTGTATTTTTATATGCATGTAATTATATGTACTTATTTCAAGTGACAATCAGAATGAGGATATGGGCTTTGGTTTTAATATAATTTCTATTTATTCTTCTAATGTTCCTCCCTTTCTATTTTTCTGACCTAAATATAATGTCAAATGTTATTTAAAACAATAAATTCAGGACTTGTGGTTTCATATGTGTCTGACTTAAAGCTCCAGACAAAGCCTCTAGCCACACCCATAAAAATGCCCTTCAGGCAGGAAAGGCTGGGGGAAAAAACAAAAACAAAACAAAACAAAAACAGAACAGAAGAAACAAACAAACAAACAAATCTCAGAGCATTACAAATACCAAGATGGGTAAGAAACCTATTGTCATACAGTCCATGTCAACATAAAGGCAATGGAAATAAACTGATGACCTAGAACATGATTAACCTCAGCAAAAAGAGGAAAATCCTCTGCCTGAAGGGAAGTGGCTAGAAGCTTCATCTTTCCTTCCTCCTTCTTCTCTACAGCTCAGCATGCTGACTTCTACAAAAACAAGTAACTCTCTCTTTACAGTACAGATAATACTTCTGAAACAGTCTTTAGGGCAGCATTATCCAGAAAGCAATGAGCAATAAGCATTCCCCTCTTTCCACATAGGTACCTCAGTTTGTATTGAAATTTAAACACAATAAAGGGAGTACAAATATGTCCAATGATTTTCAACACAGGTGCAAATGCAATTAAAATGGAAGAAAGACAGCCTTTTAAACAAATGGTGCTTGGGCAATTGGGCATCCATAGGCAATAAAGAAATAACAGATAATTAAACAAAAGTGACCTTTGAACTAAAACACACATTTTACAAAAATTAAAAATTAGTTATAGACTTAAATGTAAAATATAAAACTATAAGCCTTTTAGAAAGAAGGAAGGAAGGAAGGAAGGAAGGAAGGAAGGAAGGAAGGAAGGAAGGAAGGAAGGAAGGAAGAGAAAGTTTTTGAGATCTACTGCTAGTCAAAAGTCCTTAGATTTGGCACCAAAAACACAACCCATAGAAGGGAAAAATGATAAACTGGGCTTCATAAAATTAGAACCAGTTGCTCTACCAAAGACCCTAAGATCATGAAAAGACGAAGTACAGACAGAAAATATTTGCAAACCACATATTTGACAAAGATTAGCTTCTGGAATAACTCAAAACTCAATGTTGAAAAAACAAACAACTGAAGTATTAAATGGGCAACTTATAGATAGAGCCATTTTACCAAAAAAGATATACAGATGACAACACTCATGAAAAGATGTTAAAAATCAATACCTAGTATACAAATGCAAATTAATACAATGAGCTATTACTACATATCACAATGGCTAAAATAAAACATAGTGACAACACAGAATTGTGATGAGGATGTTGAGAAACTGGATCATTTGTAGATTTGTGGTGGAATGTAAAATGGTACAGCCACTCTGGAAAATAATTTGGCAATAATTTAAAGAATAATTTCCTTGAAAACTAATTATTTGAATACATACAACCCAGTAATTGCAATCCTGGGCATTTATCCTGGAGAAATGAAAAGTTATGTTTCACTCAAAAGTCTGCAAACAAAAGGTTTATAGCAGCTTCTTTTCTCTTTCTTTTTAAAAAAATTTTTTTCAAAGTTTATTTATTATTGAGAGACAGACACAGAGTGTGAGCAGGGGAGGGGCAGAGAGAGAGGGAGACCCAGAATCTGAAGCAGGCTCCAGGCTCTGATCTGTCAGCACAGAGCCCGACTCGGGGCTTGAACTCACAAACCGTGAGATCATGATCTGAGCCAAAGCTGGACGCTTAACCAACTGAGCCACCCAGGCACCCCTTCTTTTCTCTTTCTCTCTCTCTTTCTTTCTTTTTCTTTCTTTCTTCCTTTCTTTCTTTCTTTTTCTTTCTTTCTTTCTTTCTTTCTTTCTTTCTTTCTTTCTTTCTTTCTTTCTTTCTCTCTTTCTTTCTCTCTTTCTTTCTCTCTTTCTTTCTCTCTTTCTTTCCTTCCCCCTTCCTTCCTTCCTCTCTCTCTCCCTCTCTTTCCTTTTCTTTCTTTCTTTCTTTCTTTCTTTCTTTCTTTCTTTCTTTCTTTCTTTCTTTCTTTCTTTTCTTTCTTTCTTGAGTGCAAGTGGGATGGGCTACAGGGAGAGAGAGAGCAAGAACCTCAAGCAGGCTCCATGCTGAGCATGGAGCCCAGTGAGGGTCTGGATCCCATGACCCTGGGATCATGACCTGAGCCAAAATCAAGAGCTGGACATTCAACCAACTGAGCCACCCATGTGCCCCAGCAGCTTTATTTCTAAATTTTTTTTTAAAAAAGTTTATCCATTTATTTTCAGAGAGAGACAGACAGAGAATGAGCAGCGGAGGGGCAGAGAGAGAGACAGAGAAAGAGAGAGAGAGGATCCCAAGTAGGCTCTGCGCTGTCAGCATGGAGTCCAAGGAGGGGCTCGATCCCATGAACTGCAAGATCATGACCTGAGCCAAAACAGTCCCAAACTAGAAACAATCCAGATGCCTGTCTTTCAGCAGTCAATGGCTAAACAAACTATAATACATCTATACCATGAAATACTAATTAGCAATAAAAAGGAACAAGCTATTAAAACATGCCAACAAGCTAGAAAAATCACCACGGAATCATGGTGAGTGAAAAAAGTCAATTCCAAAATGTATGATTCCATTTATGTGCCATTTTTGAAATGGCAAAATTATAGAAATGGAGAGCATTTCTGGTTGCCAAGGATAAAAGAGGAGGTATAATTGGGAGGAAAATATTATGGCCATAAAAGAGATCCTTCTCGTGAAGGGAATGTCTGTAACTTTACTCAGTCAATATCAATATCCTGATTGTGATATTGTACTATAGTTTTGTAAGATGTTATCTTTGTGGGAAACTGAGTATAGAGCAACCGGAATCTCTATGCATTATGTCCTACAACTCCATGTAAATTTATAATTATCTCAAAATAAAAAGTTTAATTAAAAATGTTAACTGAATGTTATATTCAAACAACCATTCTATTCTTTTCATTTGTGTGAGTATACCTCTTCAATATGCTAATATTGACATGTCTTAAACAATATTATTTTAAGAAAATAGGGATTATTGGGGTGCCTGGATGGCTCAGTCGGTTGAACATCCACCTTCAGCTCAGGTCATGATCTCACAATCCGTGAGTTCAGGCCCCACATCGGGCTCTGTGCTGACAGCTCAGAGCCTGCAGCCTGCTTCAGAGTCTGTGTTTCCCTCTCTCTCTCTGCCCCTCCCCCGCTCATACTCTGTCTCTCACTCTGCCTCTCAAAAATAAAGAAAACTAATAAAAAAACTTTTGTTAAAAAGAAAGAAAATAGGGATTATCCCTGAACTCATTGGAACTGATTATTTTATAGTGCTTCTCATGAAAATAAGAACTTGATTTACAGAAGACTTTTAAAGCAAAATGACTAACATCAGAGGAAATGAGGTACTAAAAGCCCAATTAAATTAAATATTAAACAATATTCACAGAGAATTATAGATTCAAGAGTAGGCGACTGTCTCAAGCAGAAAAAGCAAAAACGAAAAAAAATAAAAGAAATTTAAGCAGTAATTAAGAGATAACATGCACACATGATGTGGTAATATGATAATACTAAGAGCATTTTTTAGCCTACCTAAGAACAATATTCAATTTCCAAATGTTGGGTGAACTTGAACAGTCTGGTTATCTAAGACATTTTTCTGATATGAACTTACCCTAAAATATGTTAATACCCCTAATTTCCATCTCTCACTCTAATTGTCTCTCTCTTCATACAAATATATACATATATGGATGGATAGTGGATCCATATATCTATATGGGTATATATAGATCCACTATTTCCATTTTCCAATTCCTTGTTCATTCTTGCAACCCATCTGAGTCCTAGATAACTGAATTCAGTGTTTACTGAAGTAGCACTCTTGGAGGGGACTAAGGACTTGCAAATTTAACACCCAAAGGTGCGGACACTCATTTCTTGATACTCTCTTTTCCTTTGTCCTGTGTGACAGTGTCTAATCTTGTCTTTCTTCTATAGTTTCCAATTCTCTGTATCACTCACTGGATTTTCCTCTTCCATCTCCTTTTTTTTTTTTTAATGCTTATTTATTTTGAGAGAGAGCAATGGGGGAGGGGCAGAGAGAGAGGGAAAGAGGGAATCTCAAGCAGGCTCTGTGCTGACAATGTGACCCACAAGGAGTTCAATCTCACAAGCCGTGGGATCATGAGCTGATATCATGAGTCTGACACTTAACTGACTGAGCCACGCAGGCACCCCTCCTTCTCCTTCTTAATAGCAACAATAACAAATATTTCTCAAGCCCTTTACCAATTATTTTCACATACATTATTTCATTTGTATGTGTGAAGAAAGTTTATATTCATTACATTTTTTACTGGAATGGAATAAAAGACACACAAAAGTGATCTAAGATTATACTCAGAGTCAAGTAAATACTGTTTTTCACCTCTTGTTATTTCTGTCCTTCCATCAATCTTATCTACCTTTATGGCTTTTGGTATCACCAATAAAGATATCTTTAAACTATGTCAATGATATACTTATTTCATTTGTAAGGCAGATGATACACATACTTTCAAAGTCTCACATTTTACTGGCATGGAATTCATGCCAGGAGAAGTTCATCAGGTCCCAGACAATACTGTCTACAGGAATCAGTGATTTTTTTTTTCTAAATTTACTTATTTTTAATGGCCTGACCATTTCTCTGGTCATCTAGATATAAAGCCTGACGCTAGATATAAAGTTAACACTCTCCTTCTTCACATCCTGTCCATCATCAAGTCTTAAGGATTCCATGTCTCTCAGCTTTGATTCTTTCTAGCCCACTCTCTGCACTCTAAAATAGACTGTCACCCCACCTCAGTTAGACCATTATAATACCCTCATTACATTCTATTCCTATATCACTGTCAGATTAATATTCCTCATTTGTAGTCTTCTGCTTAAAAGTAGTAACTCCAACTGCCTGCTCTCCCGCTGCCAGCTTCTTCTGCCAACACATATGTGCTTGATGTCAAAGTCAAAGGAAAGCTCAAAGTGTGTCAAAAGTACTTTTAAAGGTATTTTCACATGCAGTGTGTTCATGGGAGCCTACATTCAGAAATGGGCTTCCTGTATAAGGTGCAGAGCAAGTATTTAAAGAAAAGAAACAGCAGCAATAACACAAGGTCACCCGGCTAGAGTGAGGCTGTGTTGAGGTGGAAAAGCCCCTGTGACTAGTCTGCAAAGCTCATCACAAACCTGCAGACATTATTATCACAAAAAAGTCTGAAACAAAGATTTTTTGAGAAGTTATCAATTTAAATGAAAGGCCCCAATGCTTTATTTACTTGAGGGACTATAACATACTTTTTTTTTTCTGAATGATATTCATAGTGTGCATAGACATAAGTTAGCCAGATATTGGTGATGCATTCTCATCTACAATAAGGATCCCTTCTAAGTTTTCACTCTTACTTACAACTTTTTCCATTTACAGTCAAACTGGTAACTAGGTGGCTTAGCGTGGTCCAAAGAACTTCCTGCTTTATTGCTTCTGTTGTTTCTGCCTCAAGTACTTTAGCAGCAATCAAAACACTAGCAATTCTTAACCATCCATATAAATTCTATCTTGATTTTCCTGATATTTCTCTACCAAAATGAATATCAACATTCCTCTTTATTTTTTTTTTAATTTTTTTTTTCTTTAATGCTTGTTTATTTTTGAGACAGGGAGAGACAGAGCATGAATGGGGGGGGGCGGTCAGAGAGAGAGGGAGACACAGAATCTGAAACAGGCTCCAGGCTCTGAGCTGTCAGCCCAGAGCCCAACATGGGGCTCGAACTCACGGACCGCGAGATCATGACCTGAGCCGAAGTCGGACGCTTAACCGACTGAGCCACCCAGGCGCCCCTCAACATTCCTCTTTGATGAAATTCATGAAGTTTTGTTTTGTTTTGTTTTTGCTTTTCCAGACATGCATATTTTCCTTTGCATTGTAGTATGTATTATCATCTATTCACTACATATAAAGTGTGTGAAATGCACTGTATCTGTCTTTAAGAAGCTTATAATAATGATAAAGAGGGCTCAGTGAAGGTCTGTACTATGACTACCACTGCTGCCACTACAAATATATGTCCGTGTTTACTAAGTGCCCACTATATGCCAGGTGTGCATTAAGTAATAACCCTCAAAACCACCCTACAGATTAGGAATGTAGACCCAAAGTAGCAACTGGCCAAGGTTACGTAAATAACACAGAGTATATATAGAATTAGAAACTGAGGCCATCTGGTTCTAGAGCTTTAACTATTAAGTGATACTGCAAATTTGAACTGAACAAAATAAGCATACATTCTGAACCTACAAGCATGTGAGCATTTAGTCTCTTTCCACTTTCTTCCATGGTCACTGCCATTTGGCCAGAGAAGTTCATGGGCATCTCTTCTACCTTCAATGAAAGCCAAAGTTTTGTTTGTATCAACACTTTCTGGCATCATATAATGCCAGAGTCTTTTGCTGAAGTTGGAACCATGATTGTTAAACATAAATGAGATGACCATAAACTATTTCCTAATAAAAATTGAGGCTTTACTTTATTGAAGTTTCACTGTTAGGTCAATAACTGAGAGATCTTGTAACAAAAATCATGTTTACAGAATAGTACGGAATACACTGATTCAGTGGTTGGAGTTAATTGATTCAATGGAAGGAAAGAGTTTACACTATTATCAACAGAATCAGTGAGTAACTTAAATACAGAAAGAAATATCCTCTATGTTTCCAAAAGTTCTATAAATGCGAATGAACCATATACTTGACTTAAATGGCTAATTTCCCTTTTAATGAATATTACCTTACATAATTTCTTCTATTTATCATAGCAAAGTTTATCATAGTAAAGCTACTACCAGCACACCTAATAGATACATTTAAACCTTTTCCTGATGCTTTCATGGAAATGATATGGCAGTAATCATCAAATGCTACCATAAAGCGAGAAGCATATTTCTGCGATCATATTTTATAGCCTTCAGTTTGTAACACTTGGAGAGCAAAATATGCAAATGCTACTCGAGAGTGTCTATTTAACTACTGAGTCTACCAGTCCATTGTTCTTCATTCCAAACCATGAATCCTGGCATAGTAATGAGAAGCCACATTTACCCAACACCAACCAACCATTCTTTCCTTCTGTCTTCACCAGTAGTTACCAACCGCTAGTATATGGCACTAACATTCAATTTAATTTTATGTGATTTTAATTCTCCCATTTCCTTTTTGTCTTTGACCATGCATAAATTTTACAAAATTATAATATTAACACACATAAATTATAGAATTGAATTAAAATTTGTTCTTAATGTTTATTTATTTTTAAGAGAGAGAGGGAGGCAGAGCATGGGCAGGGGAGGGAGAGAGAGGGAGACACAGAATCCAAAGCAAGCTCCAGGCTCTGAGCTGACAGCACAAAGCCCAACGTGGGGCTTGAAGTTACGGACCATGAGATCATGATCTGAGCCGAAGTCAAACACTTAACTGACTGAATCACCCATGCACCACAGAACTTAATTTTTAAAGCAAATGTTATAATGAAACATCCTATACTGTCAGTAGTCATAACTACCACTGCCATTGATATACATCAATTTTATTTTAGATATTCATCCATAATTTAAAGTATTTTTACTTTCAGAGATAATTCTAAGATAAACAGCTTCAGGCACTCATTTCTCTCTACTTTTGATTAATTTTTTGTTAAAAATATTGAGAACAGGATCGTTAACATTTTAAATTATCTTTAAATGATATAGGCACCATTTAAAAAATAAAATTTTACTCTGCATTGTTAGTGTCTATATTTATATATTCTTTTCAATGAAATAAAAATGTGAAGGGGCACCTTAGCACCCTAGGTCACCCACCTAATAACTATGTTAAGGCTAGAAGTGAGATCTTCAGACTCTTCACTGAGGTTAGTGATATTCCACTATTTTAAGTTTCCTTAACACCTGTGGACCGCCATTCTTTACAGAATGTGAATGATCAGAAAGATCCACTAAACATGGGAAAAAACTCTTAAACACCACGGAGACCATATTTTAAACTATAACATATTTTAGGGACAGAGTTGGATCTTTTTTTTAAAAGTTTATTTATTTATTTTGAGAGAGAGGGAGCAGGGGAAGGGCAGAGAGTGAGAGGGAGAGAGAGAACCGTAAGCAGGCTCTGCACTCTTAGTGCAGAGCCCAATGCAGGGCTCAACCTCATGAACTGTAAGATTATGACCTGAGCCAAAATTGAGTCAGGCACTTAATCAACTGAGCCACCCAGCATCCCCAAAACTGAAAGCACTTTTTATTTAAAGTAATTTCTATGATTTCAAGAATATTACAGCTTCATAATGAAAAATATTAAGAGGGACATGTTCTTCCGTGATTCATTCACCCACACTTTATTCTAGGAATATAATTTGATATTTAGATATGATCAAACTATATGTAAATTCTTCAGAGGCATAAAATTTCTTCATAAGCATGATTTTGATCACTGCACACTACTAATATATTCTATTTTACCTAATCATTTCCCTCAGTATACAGTGTTGCAATGAAGAGAGTCAAATTTCTGTCCATGTTTCTGATTATTTCCTTAAATTCCTAGAATTGAAATTACTGATTATACTTGTAAGAATCTTGATATATGGTTATCAAATGCTTTTCAAAAAGCTGTATTCAAACTTGAAAGAAAAACAATTTTGAAATACGAAATAAAAGCACTACTTGGAATGTGTTACAAATAGCTATTTGACATTATATGTATATAGCACAGCTCCTCTTTAACAGTGGATGAGAAAGTCCAAAAATGGGGAAAAAGTCAAAGACAGCAAAGCAGGGAAAGAAGGTAGGTAGGGCAAAGGGTGAAGAAATAGTATCTATTAAAATGCCTCATGATTTGCCTGGATGTACCTTGTACACTCATGATCTGTTTGGAGCAGGGAGTTAAAAGTGATCTGAGCTTTTTAGTTCTTCCATAAACTTTATGAACATCTCAAGGTTTGGAGTTTAAGGGTTACTTGAAAACTGTGCTGTTTGGCTTGTATAAAGAATATAGGTTCTTGAAAACAAATACAAAACCTGCTTTAGAATTTTAGTGGTCTTATAATAATCATATCAAAGTAATTATATATTAGAATATATAATTATATATATAAAATACATAATATATATTTATATATACATACATAGGGAGAGAGAGATAGAGAGAGAAGAACCCCATATTGTATCTGGGATTAAATATCAAGAAAGTATATGGAAAGAACCATCCTTTACCTTACTAATTCAATTATTTATTCCTATAACTGATATTTATTGAGCACCGATTAGATGCCAAGCACTGCTTTAAACTTTAAACTTTAAACATGCTGACAACATGATAACGAATCAAAGAAATGTGGTCCATATCTTCTTGGAGCTCACAGGTTAGTGAGAAAGACTGACAATTAACCAAGAAGTTATAGTAGAATATGATGGCAAGCTCAGTGGGATACAGTAAACAAAACAGAGTCAAGCACTCTTATTAGGGTGATTTTAAAAAGCATCTGGGACTGGTTTTCCCAAGGAAAACTTAAAGCTAGTTGATAGAACAGAGTGGATTGAGAAATAAAAATGATAAAATGCCTTGTCTAGGGTCACAAACCTAATAACTGTGTCAAGGCTAGAAGTGAGATTTTCAGAATCTTAACTGAGGTTAGTGATATTCCACTATTTTAAGTTTCCTTAACACCTGTAGACTGCCATTCTTTATGGAATGTGAATGATCAGAAAGATCCACTAAAACTGTTAAACACCATGGAGACCATGCTTTAAACTACAACATATTTTAGGGACAGAGTTGAATCTTTAGAACAAGTTTGAAACGAAAACAAACTGTGCTTTCTCAGCTATCCAACCTTTCAGTTATACTTGTCAAATAGGTATATGTCTGTGAATATTCCAATCCATTGCTAAAAATTTCATCAAATGCTTACTTAGACCAGTGGGGTTCAAAATATGTATTCAACTACTTACAACAGCACAGAATGGATGAAGTAAAAGCCAAGCCGAAAGTGCTTTCTTTTTGAACTCTATAACCCCAGAAATTTCTAATAAATTTTAATGTTGATCACTTGATCCTGATTCCATTTAGAGGACATTACAAGGTAAAAACAAATGACAGAGCATTTTTAGGGGAAGATTATCAAGTCTAATTACCATTATCACCCTCATGCATTTGATCAATTTGCTTTCTGCTATTCTGATTATGTTGACCCTCAAATTTTCATCTCCAGAAAACTACATAGCACTTTCCTATCTGTACTTTGCTTCTTCTTTAGGCTTGCACAACAATGTTTAATTACATCTCTTTTCTTTGAAAACAGTTAATAACTAGGCTTTTTAATTTCTCTCTCTCTCTCTCCAAGGAGATACTTGCCTCAGAGCAACAAGGAAAAAAATTTAAATGGATACTGAGCAAAACAATTACAATCAAGTCTTAATTTTCTATAGGAGAAGACAGAGGTAGCATGTGTAACTGAAATCCGTGGCCATGCCCCAAATTTCATTTCAAAAAGCAATTTCAACTTCTCATTTAAAACAAAGCTATTATTTGCAGCAAGATTGGTTGATTTCCCTGTAGCCAGCCAGGGGGTAAAGGAAAGAACACATGAAACAGAAGTACCCTCAAACTTGAAAAATCAATCCCCAAGGAAATGAAAGTTAACTATAATCATTTGGCACTGCATAAAGAAGGAATTCTACAGGAAATGTAAATACAACTGAAGCCATCTGATGCTTATTGTTTTCAGATTCTAAATGCCCTATTTAGAGCCTATATATATATATATATATACACACATATATATACACACACACACATATATATAAAGGGTTTATATATATATATATATATATATATATATATATATATATATATATATGGTTATCAGCTTTTCTTTACCCAGTCTGTGATTATTGAAAACCAAATATTGAAGCTACACATTTAGAAGTACCTCTAGGAAATATAAAAATAAAGATATCTTGCTTTACCTCCATATTTCTAAGTGATGACATTAATTGGAGGCTAAATTCAAGTTGTGCATAAAAAGCAGCTTCTCTACTTATGAACAGATTCCAAAAAGTGATTCATGATTCTAATTGTTCTTTAAGTACAAAGTGACTAAAGAGGTAAGTTTAAGTTTGCAATTCCCAAAATGCATTTTCACAATGTAGAAATATCCATTGTTCTTTCCAACCTTTAAATGCTTGAGGAATGCATTAAGACTTCAAGAGGAATGCAAGAGGAAAAAGAAGACATGGTCTTCCTTCTGTTGATTCCCATTCAACCAAGGATCTTTTTCCAAAATAGTTCCATCTATCTAAATAAAACCTGTTAAGGTATCTGACAACCATGATCAATGATACCGTTGTTTTAAGAAACATCTTAGATTGAACAGTGGCTCCAAAAGTGTGGTTTGGACAGGCCAGGAGCATCAGCTTTATCTGGGAATTTGTCAGACAAGCACAATTGTTGGGCCCCACCCCAGGCCTAATGAATCAGAAACTGGTTTGGGGCCCAACAAACGGCATTTTGAAAAGCCATTCAGGTGATTCTGGTGCACGCCAGAACTTGTGGACCATTCTTTTAAAAGATCTGACCTGTTATCACTGACTCAGAGTTGTGAGAGTATAATAAAACCAGAATTGATGGAAACACCTGAGGGTTTGCAGCAACATTCATCAACTATGCTTAATCTATGAAAGTTTGAAATGGATGTTTGGACTTCTAAATTATTTTGTTAAACATCAATTGTCAAAACCAATCTCCCAGAGTTTCTTTTTTAACTTTTACCAATCACTCTGCTTCACCACTTACTGATCACTATCAATTACAAACAGTGCAAATTTCACATGTGTGTATGTAGAAAGTATTACAATTTGTGAATAACTAATTTCATTTGTGATATTTTAAAGTTTTCAACCACTTTTGGTCATCATATTGTCAAGATTCTCCAGGGAAACCAGATTATTTATTTATTTATTTTTTATCGTGTATTTATTTATTTATTTATTTAAGGAATTGGATCACACGATTATGGAAGTTAAGTCCTCAGATCCGCAGGTGACAAGCTGGAGACCCAGCAGAGACATGTGTAATTCCAGTCCAAGTCCAAAAGCCTCAGAACTAAAAGAGCCAGTGGTATAAATTCTAGTCTGACAGACTTAGGCTTGAGACCTAAGAAGACCTGAGGTTTCCACTCAGGAGCAAGGGCTGGAAAAGGCTGATGTCCCAGCTCCAGTCAGGCAGGGGCAGTTGTCTTTTACTTAAGAGAGAGTTACCCTTTTTTTTTTTTTTAAATTTATTTTTTTTTAAATTTTTTTTCGACGTTTATTTATTTTTGGGACAGAGAGAGACAGAGCATGAACGGGGGAGGGGCAGAGAGAGAGGGAGACACAGAATCGGAAACAGGCTCCAGGCTCTGAGCCATCAGCCCAGAGCCCGACGCGGGGCTCGAACTCACGGACCGCGAGATCGTGACCTGGCTGAAGTCGGATGCTTAACCGACTGCGCCACCCAGGCGCCCCAACCCTTTTTTGTTTTTCTCAGATCTTCAACTGATTGGATGAGGGCTACTCAGATAAGGGAGGACAATCTGCTTTATTCATTCTACCATTCCAAAGTTAGTCTCATTCAAAAACACCCTCATAGACACACTCAGAATAATGTCTGAAGAAAAATCTGGGCATCCCATGGCCCAATCGAGTTGACATGTAAAGTTTACCATTACATTCATTTTTCTTTTCTTTAAGTTTATTTATTTGTTTTGAGAGAGAGAGAAAGAGAAAGAGAGAGAGAGAGAGCATGAGCAGGGGAGGGGCAGAGAGAGAGGGAGGGAGAATCCCAAACAGGCTCCACACTGTAGGCACGGCTTGACACACAAACTGTGAGATCATGATCTGAACTGAAACCAAGAGTCGGATGCTTAACTGACTGAGCCACCCAGGTACCCCTACACTCATTTTTATTTTCTATTTTCATTTCCAGAATTATATAAACCTTCTTATCAAAACTTTGAAATATTCATCATCTTGCACTTATTGGACATGATTTGGTTAACACTATACATAAAACAACTACAAATGCAGCACAAACATAGTACACTGGAGGCACTAAGAAACAGCTTCCTGGTTTAAATTAAAATGGCCAATCATCACCATACAGAGCATTGTCAATGTTGGGCAGGCAATGTTCTTTTGTTCTGTTGTACCTTTTATATATCAATAAAAATTTGTAAATTAAGAGTTAATAAGGAGAGTGGCTTTTTTGCATAGTACCAATTCAACTGGAAATAAATGAAAAATCCATTCAAACAGTAAAGCATTTTTATTATACATGGTAGTGCGGCAGAGTGTTTAGTTAATAGACCATTTGGCATCATGTAGGCTGATCCTAAATCAAAAGAGAACAGGATTTTCTCTAGGTGGAAAGAATTTCAAGTAATCTATAGCAAAAACAAATATTTATGGCATGTCTATTATGCGTGAAATGCTAGGTGTGAGGTCCCAGATTTTCCCAAATCAATGCTACAAAACTAAACATTCCAAATTCTATAGCTAAACACATGGTAAATGCATGTATTCTGTACTTTAAAACTTTGTCTACCACATCATTTTTTAAATGAATTAAAAATCCTCTGGTTTCACCTTTGCAATTTATGACTATGAGATAATAAAGAGAGGTAACAGTAATAAGAAGCAGTCTGAAGTGTGCTTGTCTATGCTTTTATATAATGCAATAATTATAGCAATAGAAAACACTTACATAGTATTTGTTATGTGCCAGGAATAAAGTACTCTATACCTGCTAACCCCCTTATCTTCACTAGCTGAAACAGAGAGTTGGGTAAGTGGTCTGAAGTCACACTGCTAGGAAGCAACAGAAGACTGATTTGTGCCCTGCAGCCTGGCTCCAGGCTCTCGCTGTTAACCATGGTGCCCAGTGACTTGGTGAGCTAGAAATGAATTACTGAGGAGACCCAGATGTCATATGAAAATGAGCAAAATTAATTTCTATAAAACAATGAAATTAAGTTTGAAATGGATTCCTCTTTCCTATGACACCAAATCACAGTTATTTTGTTTTTGTTTTCCTTCAGACATAAAAAAATGTAGGAGTCTTGCTGCAGCAATTATTATCTACGGATGCCCCTTCAGAGTTTTTACCTATATAATAGAATGAGATCATTGCAACAGCTCTGTGAAGCACTCCTCCCATTTAAGAGCTACGAAAATATGCTTACAGAGGTTCAGAAACTGATTAAGTCAGGGGTTCATATATTTTTGTGCCTGAAACAGCCCAAACTCCTTCTACCACATTGCCTTACAAATGACAATTTACCACTGGGTCACACTGTATGTAGAATTTTGTCTTCAACACCCTGAAAACATAAACATATTTAATTAACTAAATTATTTTATATAAAAATGGAAACTATAAAAATTGAAACTATAATCAGGAAAGAAATTATATGTAACAAAATCAGGAAAGAGATATGCAACCACCGGATGCTAAAATCCAAGGGAACAAATTAAAAAAATAAAGATCATAGATGGTTAGCAGAGTTTATCCCATGCAGTTATTATAAGGTTAAAATGGAAGGAACCGGAATGGCATGACTGTTTAGAATTATATTTTGAATATGTACATGGAGAGCTTGGCAGGGAAAAAAGTAAATGATTTGGCATGTTTCTGAAATATGAATAGCTCCCAAGAGAATAAAGTAACCATGTGTAAAATTTGAATAAAGAAGGAAAAAATTAGGACAAAATTTGTTCTCTCCAATTAAATTGAAATGACACATCATTATCTTTATCTCTTATAGTAATTTATTTTCAGCAGTATCCAAGCCTGGGTCAAAAAAGACTCGAAACTTTAGAGGGCTGTCGGTAAGTGCCTATGAGTTAGTAGTTAAATTCCATATTGCTGAGATTTACCTCAAAGAAGCAAAACACACCCATTATTTTTCTAACTAGTTCTCTTAAGAAAAATTTATCACTCAAATTGATTCCCTATCCAGACTGTGAAAAGAGCCATTGATCTTTTCATGGCCCCACAAACATTAGAATTATGAGGGGTGTTCTTGGGGATATATGATTCTTATATGGTAGAAAAACAGTAAGAAAGTAAGAAAGTGAATGACTAAGAGACAGCAAGTGCAAGCTAGTGCATGAAGGCAGAAGGGAAGAGGAAGGAAGGAAGGAGGGAGACAAGGAATGCTATTTTAGATTGTTACAGATGTTTATCTCATCAAGATGCAGAATTTAAAAGCATCAAAGAGGGTGCCCGGGTGGCTCAGTTGGTTAAGCCTCTGACTCTTGATTTCAGCTCAGGCCATGGCCTTGCCATTGTGAGATCAAACCCCACATATGGCTCAAGATCATGAGATCAAGCTTCACAAGGAGCTCCATGCTGAGCGAGGAGCCTGCTTAAACTGTCTCTCTCACACCCTATTCCCCTCCCCCATTCACACTTGCTATCCCTCTCTCCAAATAAATAAATAAACAAACAAACAAATAAATAAATAAATAAATGTATCCAAGAGAACTCAGAGTAGGCTTTGCTCCAGTGTTACACACACACACACACACACACACACATACATATACATACACATATACATATACATATACATATACATATGCAGTAAAACCTTGGTTTGTGAGCATAATTTGTTCTGGAAACATGCTTGTATGTCAAAATGAATTTCAAGAACCATTGGCTCAGTTGTGATCTTGTGATGTTCGAGTACTACTCATATTGTAAGACATCACTTGTTTATCAAGTTAAAATTTATTAGAAATGTTTGCTCTTCTTGCAGAACACTCACAGAACAAATTACTTGCAATCCAAGGTTTACTATACATGTGTGTATATATACATATATATATATATGTGTATATATATATATATATATATATATATATATATATATATATATATCACCGAAGAATTTCTTGGTGTGTGTATATGTGTGTGTGTGCGTATATATATTATATATACATATATATGTATATATATTATATATATGTATATATAATATATATACATATATATCAATGCTTCTTTACAGAGGAGGTAATATATGTGAAGTCTGTTTATAAATTGGAAGGCACTAGACATGAAAGACACACAATAAATCATGACCTCAAGAGGTTGTAAACAACCCTGGGTTTATAAACATCATCGTTCGTATTTTCCAAATGGAAATGAAGTTTAATTAGAGGTGCAGAATATATCAATGGTGTACCTGAGGACAGGATTACAGGATTCATCCAAAAGTCAAATAGTATTATACACAAATTGGCTCATTCCCTCTTCAAGCTATAGATTATTTTACAGATCAGTTCCTTACGATTTAAGAATATGGTATATCTTAGAGCGCCAGTTAGAAGTTTTAGGGATACGGTTTTTGCTAGTTCTAGGTCACCCGTGACCTGCTACCTACAGGCAAGAGCAATGTCAATATCAATGCCATATATTCGGTAATAAGAAGTATATGCAATAGAATAAAAAATTAGAAAAGGGAAGTAATATTCTCGCAAAATCCTATTATAAAGAATGAGGCAATTTCTCCTTCAAATGATTCGATGGTCCCAAAAGATATAATGCCAATACAGAAACACATTTAAGAAAACATAAAGCTAAATGAACTCATAATATGCTATTTCTGCTAAGGCAGGATGGGATTAAAGGAGAATAAAGCAAAAAAAAAATCGAAAGAAAGGAAAAGAAAAGAAAGAAAAGAGGAAAGGAAAGGAAAGGAAAGGAAAGGAAAGGAAAGGAAAGGAAAGGAAAGGAAAGGAAAAAAGAAAAAAAAAACTAACACAAACAATGCTCTAGACTTGAACAAATAAGAATTATATTCTCATACTACTTTCTTGGTGATTCAAGCCTTTTCTAATTTAAGAAGCCACCTCATATTTCTGAGTGCTTGTTATTCTGTATACTCCAGGAATTACTCTTTTCATTTTGAAGAACTGATTTATTGGGAAAGCCAGCTTGCAAAATTAATTTTTCTCTGATACCGTCTTTTATTTTTTAAAGTATATTATCTGTGTGGCCATTGTTGCTAAATGCTAAAGAAGCAAGATTTAAAGGGAAGACAACAGACATTATTTCATTCCAATCCAGTGTCAAAATTTATTTTAACACATAGTCAGTATTTTATGAGTACACTTTTAAAAACTGATGTTTTGGTTTTTGTTTTTTTATAAGGCAAGGATATTGCATTATCCCTAATCATGCTTAGTACCCCTAGAGACATGTGGTTCTGTGATGAACATGGATATTATATGAATGTTAGAGTCAATGCATTTTAATTTTGTGTTAGTCCTTTTAGGATAATAACCACCCTAATAATGAGTATGTATTTAATAGTTGCTTTCTTGCCAAACATATTGCGGCATTGTCTTACTAAACAAATAGAACGTTTTCTTGCTTTAAAATGTTATGCTCCATGTAGTAATTAAAGTAGGCAACTAAAAGCAATGATCGCCTTTTATTTTAGATGCTTTAATATAATTTCCCCAGGTCTGAGGCAGCAAAACTCAGTTTAGAGGATTTTTCTCAACTTTTTCATTAGCTTCCCATTACCCTTCCCTTCTTCATTCTTCTCTCTCATTTTTATCTTTTCATTAAACATAGTAGACTAAGAGGAAAATATAGGGGGAGATTTGGGAATAAATGTTCTCTTTTCCTGTGACTTTGCATTATTGGATCTTAGCTTGGATCATAGTTCTAAAGAAATCATATTTGCAGTATAGTAATAAATATCAAGTCCATGCCATTCTATTATCTGTATGCTGTTGCATTGATCTGGCTCTACTATGTCTCTTCATTAATGTTATGTTATACTTTTATATAAAAACTTTATATATGTATAACACATATAAGTGTATGGTTGGCTGTCTTTGTCTATTTTATAGTGGCAAAAGTTATATTTACAAATGAATTCTAAATGGCAATATTAAAGCACATTTCTTATGCATTCTTACTTTTTAAATAAAAAAAGATTTTTAAAATGAAAGCATCATTTAATAAGCATAATGTTTAAGGAAATTAGCTTAAATGAGTTAGTCATGTGGTTATGTGGAGCTTGGCCCTTGGTTTCATCAGCCAAACAAGTATTTATCAACCAATTACTTTGTCTAAATGCACGACTCTGTTTAATGGTTACCACTTGCAACCTCACATAGTTTTTGAGATAGGAAATCTTCCCATGGGAGATATTATGGATTTACTGGGAATTCTTCTATTAGAAAATGAGAATACTTGGCATGTATGACATCATCTATTCCAAATGATGGCATGTATGACATCATCTATTCCTCTGATTTTACAAATGAGAAAAATGGCATCCAGAGTTGCTTAAAGTGAATAACGTCTGATTATCCCTCACAGTCATGCAGAGGTCCTCGTACTCTGTCCGGTACAAAGTCTGGGGACCTAGATGAGTGTTGGGAGGCAGGACTGGTCTACGCCATCAGAACACAGACATCAAAGACAGAACCAAAGTTTGCATCCTGGCCGTGGGCAGGCCTGAGACACACAGGCAACTTCCAAGAATGAGGCAAAAGAAAAAGTCATATTCAAGTTCAAGTACTAAAAAACTACAACTGGTCTAATGGAGCCCAAAGAGGCAGTATTGACAATATTGTTGTTCACAATACCACTCATGAATGAAAAGGCTTTCTCATCCTTCAGCCAACCAACATTTTGCCTAGTCTTCCACTCAGAATGATACTTCCAATTGTTCCAAGAGTTATTTATTATATGTATTATTCAACTGTAGGAGGAACCATACACTTTGGAGGATGACGAGGTTTGCCCAATATAGCCTTGAGATATTCCTGGTGTCCTTGTGCATTAATAAATGTACCTTCTTCCTTCCCCAAATCCTATAGTTTGTATAATAAGTTACATAGTCAACCAATTCAATTTATGTGACATCTACTCTTTATTGACTTGCCTTTTTAGTAATTTCTTCATGTGTCTACACCCAATAATGGTTGTGTAAATTATAAACTCCATGAAAAGAAAGATATGAGTAACATGATTAGGTTAAGTAGTTAGGGCTGTGCTTGTTTAAGATTTTCACTTCTCTTATATATAGAACAATATATAAACAAACAAAGATCAAACAAACAAATAAAAGTAAGTTAACCCATATCTTTCTCAGTACCTACATCACAACTGCATGTAGAATGTTCTTGAAATTTTTTCTGATTGCTTGAGTGATAAGATGCCAAAGTCCTCATCAATATAAAGTCCCACCCAATCATGGGACAGTTCCAACAATCATAGTCTTTACAGGGACTCACTACAGGATTTAACCATGTTGTCAGAATAATTATTTCTTATCAAAGTAAGAAATAAACGGCCAGAGGTTTTGAGTTATCTCATCATATTATTGTAACCTATCATTCTAAAATACAGATAACATTGCAAGTTAGGAAAAGAGGGAGGCTTTATGCCATTTTTAAAAAGACCTCTCCTGGAGTGTCTGGGTGGCTCAGTTGGTTAAGCGTCCGACTTTGGCTCAGGTCATGATCTCACTGTTCGTGGGTTTGAGCCCCGCATCGGGCTCTGTACTGACAGCTCAGAGCCTGGAGCCTGCTTCGGATTCTGTGTCTCCCTCTTTCTCTCTGCCCCTCCCTTGCTCACGCTCTGTCTCTCTCGCTCTCTCTCAAAAATAAATAAACTTTAAAAAATATTAAAAAGACCCCTCTTCCCCCACCAAAATAAATACTCCAAGTAGCTTCTCTGATCTAATGATGTAACAGTTACATTTCCAAGCTAAAATAATTTACATTCAAAATACCACTTCATTCATGTATCCTTTCTTAACTACTAACCAATGACGTGATTAGACTAGTAATGAAGAGTTAAATGCATCCACATTGCCCTTTCTCTGTCCTCATCCATGAAATTCTATGAAATTCTACCCTTCAAATTTCAGTTCAGATGTCACCTCCATTATGCATCATTCCCTTTTGACTTTTTTCTACTTTTCCTCAACATCCCTTATCCCCTTAGTAGAGTCAGGTGCCAAGGTGCCCTACTTCTGTATTCTTACAGCACGTGTTATATATCGATATTATAGCAGTCACCATATTTTACTGTAATTGTTTACATGCCTACTTGCCCCATTAGACATTAGACCAATATCCTAGAAATCAAGAACCAAATCTTTTTCATCTGTCAACTTCCAGCATCTATCTAATCCAATGCCTGGAACACGCCATGCTTTTAGTAAATATTTGTTCAATAAATGAAATCAGTGATTTGGACATTTAAAAAGATTACATCTGAATATCAAATATTTTATATATTTAAAAGAAGTTACAATATTAAATGAGCACAGCAATAACCTAATAGTGACACACATGCCATTTACAAAGTTTGTATTAAAGAGAGATCCTTGTCAAATACACAAAGTGCACATAATGACAGAGTCATTATGATGAAGTGAAGGACAAATGATTTCCAAAGAGAAAATCCTATGTTTTTGATTTACACTTACAAAAGACAGGCAGGAGGATGCAAAGACAACAATCTAAAGCAATACACTAAAGCCTAAGAAGCAATACCAATAAGGGCAATCTGTACTCTGAGATATGGCACTTTCATTTCAATGAAACCATAAGGAAGTTGGGCCCTGGATCAGGGCCTAGATGTGTCAGTTCTCTATATGTCTTGCTGAATGCAGAAGCAATCAACCAAGCCAACAACTCAGTGAGGTCAACAAGGCCAATTTAGTTAAGGAACCAGTGAGAAAATCAGTGAAACTGGTGATTAGACATTTAAGAAAACCAGATCAAAAGCAAATAGTTAGATTGGGATTTTCTTGCACCTATCTTTGTATTTTAGACAGAGACATAAAACAAAAACAACTGGAAATGTGTATTTGAGTGTTTTTTCCAGCCATCCTCTCTGGATGACTGTGCCATACCACCTGAAAAATAATGAAGTGTTTATAGTTCCCTAAGGTCTTTCAACTGACAGAAATAGCCTAGGACCATTAACATGGATTAATGTTTATGTACATAATCTTCTATATATACATAATCTTCTGCAATATTATTTGGGTGTTATATACAGCATGTACTGAAATTGAGTATAATGAGTTATCATCATATTTTTTCCCACTAACTGAATGCTAGGATTCTTTAGGGGGAGTACATAATATGTGTGGTCACCCTCAAGAGCAAAGTGGGCTGGCTCTCTTAAGTCCTAGTCTTGTAAACGTGGAAGGTGGAGGGTGATAAAGAGACAACAGCCAGAGAGAGAGGATTTTTTTTTTTAATGCTATCTAGCCCCTTAGTGTTCATATATCAGTACTCCAAAGGGCCATTTGAGACCACCTTCTTATCTACTTTCTGCTTCTAGACAGGATTATATCCACAACGTTTCCAATATGAGGGGTAATCCTGCTCTTAATATCCTCCAAAGAAGATTTAAACACGTTCATTTGTAACCTACGCCTGAGTTTTGACAACATTCATAATCAAGTCATTCTTTGTAGAGCTGACCTAAATCCCTCTTAACCCAGCAGGAATTCATTTCCTCGGTGGGCTCCTTAGAAGAGCAAGCTTATCACTTTCTTCCACATCGTCTTTCAAATACTTGGCTAATAAGTCTCGGGTCTAAGGAAGGCCTGAGAGGGCTGGGATAAGCACTAAGCTCAATGGATCTTGATGCAGGCCTAAGCTTGGAGGGTGGTCCTCAAAGTGACTTTTAATTCACAGGGCCCTCACACTGACAAGCTATGGCTGAGGAAGCAGAACTTGATGGGATTATCTCATTGGGGGTGCTACTGGCATCCTGGATGGGGACCTTCTTTGTTAGTGGGATTATCCTGCTCATTGCAGGACATTTAAAATGCCTGCCCCTGACCCCCAGTCAGTCCCCACTAAATGCCAGTAACACACACATACTCCAGGCTCTCTGGCAACCAGATTTTCCATCTCCACATCTCCAGGTGCCCCACAGTGGAGAAATATTGCCCCTCTTTGAGACGTACCAGTTAATAACCCATAGATTCACACGCATCAATTAGGCCAGAATCAAACAGTTTGTAGATGCACAAAAGAAAAGTCAGTATTTTCCTGTGGTACATTTCAAATAGTCTTACACTTCTTTTTCTCCATATTCTAGGTTTGTTACAAGTTATAAAGGATAAAGTTAATAATAACAGTCCCTGTCACTTATTAATTACCTATCATCCATCAGATTCTTTCTGCCATTTTGTATATGTTACATCATTTAATATTTAACAAAACAGTATTTAGGTAAAAAATCAACATTCTCATTTTATTTATTTATTTATTTATTTATTAATTTTTTTTCAACGTTTATTTATTTTTTTGGGACAGAGAGAGACAGAGCATGAACGGGGTAGGGGCAGAGAGAGAGGGAGACACAGAACCGGAAACAGGCTCCAGGCTCTGAGCCATCAGCCCAGAGCCTGACGCGGGGCTCGAACTCCCGGACGACCGCGAGATCGTGACCTGGCTGAAGTCGGACGCTTAACCGACTGCGCCACCCAGGCGCCCCAACATTCTCATTTTAAATATGAAGAAAATGAGGATCAGAGAGACACATACACCTTCTTAAAATCACCCAGATGAGAACTGATAAAACCAAACCAACATCTTGCTAACTCTAAAACCCTTCCTATTTTCAGAATGTCGGTCTGCCATAGAGGTTGCTATATATTTACGTATGTGGGCCCCAAGCACAGAAGGAGATCTGGGTCAAAGACAACAGTACACATGTGACAAAGGATCTCGCAAACTTAAATAATGTCACTCAGACTTGATGGAGTGAGGAAAGAAGGTAGCCCAGGACAGCACCCTAGAAAAACAGCACAGAGAGTAGAGTCAGGGAAAGAAGGAGAGGAGGAATTTTCATAAGGATATTTATTACAAAAAACTTGAGATGTTAATTGAGAAACTTCAGAATCACAACCTTCATAAGATCGCTTATTTACACTAACATGTTACCACGGTGCTAAAGAACTTTAAAGAGATAGTCTGTAGGGCAAAGGCAAAAATGTAAGGATCATGTAAATGTTAAAAAAATAACTCCTGTAATCATAATGATTTCTTCTATTGTAACTCAAGATACAGCATTTCATTAACTAAAATGTAGGTAAGACTTGTATACATCATAAATGCTGGTAAGTCTCTCCTTCTATGTCACAAGAAATAAATATTTTGTTTTAGAAAATCAAAGTTTGCAGTCAAGATATACATGAAATTGCTCAATGCTTTAGAGACATAAACATGAAATGTTTAACCTTTCTTACTATGAAAAACTTGAGCTTTTGAGTTTACTCATTGGTGAATGTTTAAAAGGGGTTTCTACTTTTTTACATGATATTAAAACAAAAGGAAGAAGATAACAATTAACCTAGGTTTTTGAATGTTAAAACTCTTTTGTTTTGTTTGGTCACTACTACTTTTCAACTGCCTTAAGTCCTTTGTGACTGAAAATTATAAGAAAATAATAAGTAAGAACGTAATAAGTAAATGAAGACTGAAAAAGAAAAAAGTAAATGATGATGACATTGGTAAAATTTGAGAGATTAAACTTGTGATAAATTTAGGAGTGAATATGTGGAAGAAAATAAGGACAAGAAGGACTGATCAGGGGCGCCTGGGTGGCTCAGTTGGTTACGTGTCTGACTTTGGCTCAAGTCATGAGAACTCAGTCCACAAGTTTGAGCCCCGTGTATGTAGGGATCTGCACTGACCATCCAGAGCCTGGAGTCTGCTTCAAATTCTGTGTCTCCCTCTTTCTCTGCCCCTCTCCTGCTCACACTTCAAAATAAAAACATTAAAAAAATTTAAAAAAACAAATAAATGAGTAAGAAGGACTGATCAATTTGGCTGGCCCAGGATTCATGAAAAAAAGCCATGGTGATAAAGTTTGTTGTGGAGGACTTAAAATCTGAGTCCTCAAATGTTATAGGAAGGCCACTGAGTACAGCAATGACTCTTGATAGTCTGCTCCATAGTAAAGGCTGCACCAGCAGAAGGATAGCTATTGCAGCTACATACTGCAAGAGGACACCAGGGTGAGATGAGTTAATAGAACAGAGGAGGAACAGAAAGTTTGCTTAAGAATCAGGATAGTCCTTTGCTGAGGAGTGCAAAGCGGGCCCTTGGAGAATGATCCCAAGGGTAGAGTATGAACAAATGAAAAGTAGCTGAGGAAAAGTCACTGGGTTATTGATTAAAGGGGCCAGTGGTGAGCTTGAGAAATTTCGTAAGGACTTTTGGGATATGGAGTTAGAAAAGAGATACAACTTTAGATCATCATCCAGGCACGTCGGTTCCCTAATGCTATTTTAATGAACCTAGCATTGATTCTGTGTGTTCAAATCTGCAAGCATGGACAATTTACAAATAATAAGCATGGGCAATTTACAAATGATAAAGTGATTCTTCGTGTCCTCATCTTTTCCTTGTCCTACATTCCAAGTACTACAGCTACTCTCAACTCTTTGGCTATTGGAAATCCATATCCTATCCCCAATCACGAGATCACTCATTTTTAAACCTGAGCCTATTCCTCTGCACACAGTCCTTGCTGGGCTGTTACTGAATACTCTGATTTCATTCTCTTTGAAGGAAAATTGTACACGGCAACACTACAACTAGTACGACAGTATTACTGGTTAAAATACTGGTTACTTGACTGCCTCTTGTTTTGAGAAAAAAGTATTTAAGATCTTTAAGAGTTAAACTTAATAATAACTTTCAATGCTTAGTAAGAATGATAGGGCTTTTCCTAAGGATATAATAGAGGGGGCAGAGTTCAGAGCTCTGAATGCCCTAATCATGTAAGAGTTTGTTTTTCACAGCCTTCATGCCAGATGCTCTTTCTGAGCTGGCTAAACCCAATACAATGGTTGTATAGTAAGAATCCATTATGTCATCCTCAAAATATTAAACACTGGCCAAACAAACAAAACAAAACAAAACAAAAAACAAGAAAAAAACACTAAAGGAAACACAAACTTGTATTTCACTCATTATCAACAGATATTCTCCAAATGCATTTCATCCCATGAAGTGTATCTTGTATTTTTTTAAAGCACAATAATTATGATAACCTTTCTAGAAAGTGTCAAATAAGGGAATAGTTACTTTCAGGCTTGCTGTGTGAAGTTAGGGCTTGCAGCCCATGATCCCTCAATTAATACTCACTTGCAATGGATAAACCCCAAATAGAAAACAGCAACTGCTTTGGGTCACAACGAATTTCCTTTGTACGATTAGAACAGAAGTGGGTGCTTTGATGTCTACAGAGAGCCAGTTACATATCCTAAATAAGGTCTCTTCTGGAGTTACTGGTTTGCAGTTGCATTTAAATTGTTTACATCCATAAAAGAAACACTTATGAATACAATGTGTTTGTTAGTGACAAGGTAAAATTCAAATTACGCCAAAAAAGATAAAGTTACCCTGAAGTTTCTGGTTCATATTTACTTGTGTATTTTGAAAAAGAGGTGAATGGATAGCCAAGAAATGGAATGAAAATAAAGTGCAGATGTAGAAACAAGAGTCAGCTTTTTAGGTGCTTTGAGGAAAAAAAAATAAGGTTTTTGTTTTGTTTTGTTTTGTTTTGTTTTCTTGAAACTTTAAAGATATAGCTATAGCATACTCTGCATAACTAATATTCAGTATCTATGTGTCACACATATGGAGGATTATTGAAAGATTCCACCTTGGCTGGACAAAGGAATTATACATGTGAACGCAAGCAGATAATTACAGTGCAAACAAAAGCCATTACTATGATATCACACTTTCAACATATAGAAGAGCCTGTGGCACCAATACAGCCATAATTTATATTCACCATCTTTCTCATACTATGTTTATGAGACTGCATATAGCAGGATTGATTTCATATTTAAAGCATTCTATCTGCTGGATGGGTATCTCATCTCAGCCTTAAATGTTTCTGCCAAAGAAGTTTTCACAGTGGTGTCCCCTGACACCTGTGTTTAATACCTCTTCCTCCTTGCTTTTCTCGTAGAGCAGCTTAATTTTTTTTGCTAACGTTGAGCCTCACATCATTTACTCCTTGCCGAGTTTAAGGCTGTCACCCCAAGACCTGTCCTTTTTGTTAATGAGAATAATTGATTTCTGTCCAAGTGTACATCTCATTGTGTATTTTAGATTATTCTTAGCTGTCCCTTAGGTTTTCTTCTTTTCCTTCAGACTGAACATATCTAGTTTGGTTCACCCTTTCTGACAAAACTTGTTTTCTAAACATTTTATCACGTTGTTTCTCTGCACTCCTTTCAATTTGTCATTGTCTTTTCCTTTTTTTAATGGCCCCACATGAGTGAAATCCTCTAGAGGGCATTTTAGCAACAGTCAAAGAAGGACAAGAACACCATTTTTTATTCATTCCCAGGTTTTCTGTTGAAACGCCAAACAGAAGTGCATGGTTTTTTGAAATGAAAGCATGATACACAGGGCCTAACACATAGCAGGTGTTCAACAAAGGACTACTTTTTAATGGTATTATTTTGTCTGATAGTTGAGCACGAGACAAAGGAGAATCGAGGGGCAAGAAGAGAGGAAAATAGGGAAGAAAGGTCCTGTGGGCAAGTGTGTCATGATGATTATCCCTCTCTGCTTCCTCTGGCTACTGTGAGCGCTGATGACACTCTGTCACCAAAGGATTACAACTCACATTCAAGATTCCTCAAGGAAAAGGAAGCTTATGCATTTCTGCTTTGTTTGCTCAACAACATACTTTTACCCAGCATGCCATTCTATTCCCTATTCACGCTAGAAGGTGTGTTTTTGCTTTTTTTCTTTAGAATTTATTCTAAGTATGTCATGAAACACTGAAGATGAATGTGATTTTCTTTTTAAAAAAATTTTTTTTTCAATGTTTATTTATTTTTGGGACAGAGAGAGACAGAGCATGAATGGGGGAGGCGCAGAGAGAGAAGGAGACACAGAATCAGAAGCAGGCACCAGGCTCCGAGCCATCAGCCCAGAGCCCGACGCGGGACTCGAACTCACAGACCGCGAGATCGTGACCTGGCTGAAGTCGGACGCTTAACCGACTGCGCCACCCAGGCGCCCCTGAATGTGATTTTCAAATGAACATTAACCCATGAAGAGAAGCAATCAGGATGAAGTTAGACTCCTCTCGCATTGCCTCCCCTCCCCTTATTCTCTTTGAAATAGATTTAACTGGACACCTTTGCAAGTTAATCTTGCTTTGGTTGGTGGCTGACTGAAAGGTATCCGCTCCAGTGACATATCTAAGAACTTCAAATGACTTCTGACACTTACTCATCCATGGAAGTGTGAAGTTCTTTCCTTACATACCTATCACCACGGCTACCTTCCACTCAGTCCTTCCTCATTACTTTAGCAGAGGAAGCCACCTGCGTGATACGTGCCATGTTAGTGAGTTAGAAGTAGATTGTATATTTACATGTCTTTTCATCACAGGCTTCTCCCCATCCCAAGGTACAGTTGTTAGATTCCCAAAGGAGAAGAAGGAAGAAAAAGGGGGATAAATGAAGAATCTTACAAAAGGAATTCATGGCTTAAAGGCCAGTTGTATTTATGTCTCTTTCCATCATGAAGTGATCTGAGGCTAGTGAATTTTCAAAATAGTGTTGAAATGAGGGTACATTTCTGAGGAAGAAAAGATTTAACTATCTATAAATTATACCTTATGGAGGGCTATAATAAAAAAAAAGATAAATTCATTTTATTCTGTGTAACTCTGGAAGGCAGAAGACAAAATGCAGCAAACACATATTAGCTCAGTAAAAGGAAGCATGTTGTAATCACTTAAAGGTGGTTAAAAGTGAAATGTTCTTCCTTTCAGAAGTGTTAAGTTCTCCATCACTAGCAGCATTCATGCAGGGACTGGATAAGGTTCATTATTGTGAGGTGCAGATGGAATTTATATATATATATATATATATATATATATATATATACACACACAATATATACTATACTATACTATATATACTATATAGTATATATACTATATACTATATAGTATATATATATATATATATATATATATATATAGTATATAGTATATATACTATACTATACTATATATACTATATATACTATATACTAGTATATACTATATATATATATATATATATATATATATATAGTATATAGTATATATATAAAATGAAGAATGGGCTAAATTGATGGTTTCCAAATGTTGGTACTGACACCAGGTATATCATACAGGTGCTTAGTTAAAAAAAATACTGCGGGATGCAAGGATGACTCAGTCAGTTAAGCTCTTGATTTGGGCTCTTGATTTGGGCTGAGGTCACAATTTCATGATTCGTGTGTTCCAGCCCCGCACTGGGCTCTGTGCTGACAGCACAGAGCCTGCTTAGGATTCTCTCTCTCCCTGTCTCTCTGCCCATTCCCCATGTGCAAGGATTCTCCCCCTCTCTCTCTCTCAAAATAAATCAATGAGCTTAAAAAAATAAAATAAATACTGAATGTTCACCCTCAACTACTGCCTCAGAATCTTTGTAGGTGAGGCTGGGGAAATAGTATTTAACATATGCCTCTGGTAGACAGGTTTGCACCTTAGTCCTGAAATAGGTTAGAGGTGACTGCTGAGGCCCCATCAACGCCACAGCTTCTGTTATCCCGATCGTCCTATTAGGAGCTTAATTTATCATGTGACTCACTCTCCTTTGATTTTTGTTTCGCCGACTATTTGAGTCCCAAAGCCCTTTTGTTAAGGAACTAAATATAGTCACATAGAGATAAATTTTGGCTTAAAATACATGTGTGAATCATAGGTAGAAGATTTGTAGCTTCCTAATGAAAATGTTAATTCCTGAAAATTAGAAATGCTAGGCATAGTTTTTAAACATGTGGAAAATGGAACCCACAGGAGAAGCAGCCGCTCAGCTCTGCAGGAACTGGGCCTATACCTACATCACTTCCCAGCACCTTGTCCAACATGTAGCACAGAAACGTCCAATCAATATACGTTGAACATGTTAATAAGCAATTTAATTTAAAAGGTTACTACTATATCCAGGTGCTCTGGATGACAGTTGGAGGGAAAACTGTGAACACCTGAAAGGCAAAATGGACTTATATTTATCTACAAAAAAAGCGTGGGATGTGCAAATAACAACAATGTTTTTATCACATTTAATACAGCAAAGAGCGTGTAGCTTTGAAAAATCTCATATTTATTCAACGTCTTGCAGATTGATATATATCCACCCTCATTTTACAGTCTTTTAGACAGCTAAGCTATAAAAATTACTCAGTAGGATGATATAATGAGATATCACCTATTTTTTAGCCTTTGGTCAAAAGGCCAAGGGGTCATTTAAAAGTACATTACTAATCTTACTTAGCCTATGTCTGAAGGTGTCTGTCTAGTGTCATAATGAAAAAGACTAACAATTACTTTTCTTTCTACTAAAATAGATTCAATTTCTTATTAAATATTATATTTCAATTTGTTTAGCTATGGTGGATTTAACAATTTGCTCCCTTTTTATGGAGACAAAAGAAAAAGGTCCTAGATAATATTTCTGAAATATACTGCAAGGCTTTTAAAAGAAAAAAGAAATGTGTGTTAGGAGAAAGGCCCATAAATTCTTGACCTTTTATCTCTACTGAAAAGATCATTTAAATTCACTTAATCCTTGAGGTTCACAGATGTATAAGAACATACAACGAAAAGCGTGAACACTTTTATCAGTGAGAAGCAGGAAAGAACATGAAAAATAAGCACAGAGTCCTTTGAAGTGAGAGGTGAAGCAACATTTCATATCCTCAACATGTCTATTTCTAAGAAAAGGGTGAATAGAAATAAATGCTAGCACAAGATTTACAAGATCTTCTGCTTCACAATTTTTAGAACTATAAAGTACAACTGACAAATATGTCTCAACGACAGATAAAATATAAAGGAAGAAATAATGATATCAATAGTCTATTGTGATGCTTAGAGTTTGCCAATAGAAGCTTATGAAAATAGTCTAGGAAAGTTAGAACTGTGTTTCAGAATCCTCTTTAAAGAGAAGTGAAGAGATCAAAATTACTTTGACACTATCAGCCAGAATTTTCTATCTAGAAATGTACTTGGAATTAACCCAGTATTCTTTGACTTTGGTCTCTCAAGTCCAGGACAACGACAACCACTCTTCATGAAACTAGGGATTAAAGTTAAAATAGAGTATTAAACTGTGATGAATTTTAAAGTTTACATATTAAGTTTTTATAAATCTTTTAAATTCTCTATCTTATAGGAGACCGACCACTCTAGTTAACAGATTATAGCCAGAGTATAATCTAATAATTCCAGAATCTTGCAGTATTATCAAAATTGAATGTTACTTTTAGAAAAAAAAATTTTTCTGAAAGGTCATCTACCATAATAGTTATTTCAAATGCTGTAAACTGATATTATCAGAAAAAAAACCACTAATAATATTTGTAAAATTTTTTAAAAATCAACGTGCAATTTAAAATACAATAAAATGCTCCAAGTTTGCTTAGATTTTATAAATGTACACCTCTATGTAAGTACTATTCTAATCAAGATTTAGAAGACTTCCATTATCCCAAACATTCCACGCTCCTTTGCTCACAAATCTCCCCATCTCCTCATCTCCTGTACACAACCTTCAAGCAACTACTAATCTGCTTTCTGTCACTACAGATTAGTTTTGTCTGTTCTCTCTAAGATCTCATATAAATGGAGTTATACAACGTGCATCCTTTTGAATCTGGCTTTTTTGCTGAGCATAATGTTTTAAAAATTTATCCATGCTGTTAACATGCATCAGTAACTCGTTCCTTTTTATTGCTAAATAGCATTCCATTATGATAAGAAACCACAATTTATGTGTTCATTTACCTGTTGTATTTGGTTTGTTTCCAGGGTTTGACTCTTCTGATTATAGCTGTTATGAACATCATGTTGCTTAACCAGTTTACAATCCTAACTACATGTAAATCTTTCTAATAATTTAAAAGACACATATGAGGGATGAGCGAAATAGGGGAAGAGGATTAAGAGTACATTTATCATGACAGGCACTGAATAATATATAGAATTGTTGAAACTAATATAACACTGAAACTAATATAACACTGTATGTTAATTATACCAGAATTTAAAAATACATACAATTTAAAAGGAAGTATAGTGATATTAAAAATTAATTAATTAATTTAAAAAGACACACATGTGGCATATAGATTTCACATGCAAGTAACATAACAGGATATGAGATAACTTTTTGCAAGAGTTATTAAATAAGAACTTTTCCTCTTTTGTGACCTTTATTTTGGTTTTAGGATTTTAAATTTTTCTTCAGAAAAAAATCCCAAGGACTTAAGAACTTGAATGTACTGCGTCTTTAGTTTTTATCTTCTTATCCTTTCACTGTTGACAGTTTTATGTACAATTATAATGTACATTAAAACATACCATTTAATCCTGGTCACATTCAGTAAATGTGCTAACCATTCGGCCCATAATTTGGTGAACTTGAGGAAGGTGTGATGGTCACATATGTATATTCACAGTGTCAACATATGAGTTTTCCATAATGTCAAGAACACGTTGTAACAGGAAAGGCTGACATTTTCAGCAAAGTCCCTTTCCTTTCTGACCACTGCCCCCTGCCTGACTCCCACTATAACAATAAGAAGCAAGAATATTAATAATACTTAAAGAATAGTAGACCCTAGTTTAGGAATGTGCTGCTAACCACCAGATATATTTTTGTCTTTCTTTAAACGTTTATTTTTTTTTAATTTATTTATTTAGAGAGAAAGAGAGAGAGCATGACCAGGAGAGGGTCAAAGAGACCCCAAGCAGGCTCCCCAGTGTCAGTGTGGAGCCCGATGCGGGGCTCAAACTCACAAACCATGAGATTATGACCTGAGCCGAAACCAAGAGTTGGATGCTTAACTGACTTAGCCACCCAAGTGCCCTTAAACATTTCTAACATACGTCTTGGTGGTAGAAAGTCCTTCTATTACCATGTTGGGTCAACTGTTGTTTATCTTGGTGTAAAGAGAGAATACACACACACAAAAAAACCACTGAATTTAGAAATTACTCATATTTTGTTTATCATCATTGCCTTAGGTTAAAGTCTTATGAAAGTCCCATTATTTCATTGATGGCAAAAAATATTCCTATTGGCCTCTCAGAAAGGTGAAGGGGAGGATAAATACTTTAATGATTGATTAAATGCAGGCCAGTAAGAAATATTTCCTGAAAAATCACTTTAAATGGATCAGTCAGCATATAAGCAATTAAAATAGAACATGGTCTCTGAATTCCTCCTGGGTCTTAAATTCTATGGATTCACATAACTATAAAATGAGAATGCAAACAAAGCTGCCCTAAACACCCACAAATTAATAGAACGTAACACTTTACCATTGTTTGCAGGGCATTTTATGATGGTCCTCACTTTCTTTTATCATATCTTTTATAATTCATTAATTTATATTTTGCCTTCCAGCTATTTTAAATGATTATTAAAACTTCACCTCTGTGACTTTGCATATGCTATTCCCTCTGCCTAGAATTCATTTCCACCTTGCTAACCTTTATTTCTTTTTCAGGTCTTTATATTAAAGACTCCATCTTATCTAAGAAGGCTTCTTTAAAGTCCCGAGCCTAGGTTAGGTACCACTCTTATATGCTTCCCTCTAGCTGCTGTTTATTTCACTTTATTATCACTGTCTCTTGACTTCTTAACATTCCCCACAAGTTGAAAGCTCTGTGAATGCAAGAACCATATATATATGAAACTCTGTTGTATTCCTAGGGTTTGCTAAAGGGATTGACACATAGTGGGCACCTCATAAATATTTGTGAGAGAATGAATGAATACATGAATGGATGAGCTTGAATACATACATTATGGAAGAGGAAAATAACAGAGTGATTGCTTAGCTAAGATGAATTGGGGCAATCTTTCTGAACTATGTGAGCCTTGGTCTAGATTTTGAAGAGAATGGGATCTAATAACTGGAAGAGAAGAGCCTGGTGTATCCGCTTTTATAAAAAGAAGTGTATAAAAGTCATATTCTAGAAATTGCAAAAAGATTAGTTTCACCAAAAAAGTAGACAAGTAGAAAACTAATGTGAAATAAAGTTGAAAAAAATCGGTAGCAGTTGTTAAAGAATTTTAATAGCTCCAAGCTAAAGATTTACATTAAAAATAATCCATAAGTACATCTTTAAATAGGTAGATATCATGCTGAAAATGATCTCTGAGGAGAAAATACTGCTATTTAATATTTTTGCAAATCAAAATGTTAATGATAAGTATTCAAACAGGTATGTACCTAAAGACTGTAGTTATGGAAGAAAGAAAGAAAGAAAGAAAGAAAGAAAGAAAGAAAGAAAGAAAGAAAGAAAGAAGAAAGGAAAATAAAAGAAAAAGGAAAGAAAGAAAGAAGAAAAAGAAAAGAAAGAAAGAAAAAAAAGAAAGAAAGGAAAATAAAAGAAAAAAGAAAGAAAGAAAAAGAAAGAAAGACAAGAAGGAAGGAAGGAAGGAAGAAAGAAGGAAAGAAAGAAGGAGGGTGGATGACATTTACACTGCAAAAGAAAGATAAGTTTTAAGTCCTGTTTTCCATAGCTTATGTCTAGCTGGAGGTATGCGAAGCCTTGGGGGGCATCCTCAGGATGCCATTGAGATACTTCATAGCAATACAGTGTCAATTAAAATGGACACCAGTAAAGCATGGGCTAGTGGTCTGGAAAGAAACATTCTGTTCATCCAATAAAACTGCTCTCATCTCATTTTCTTAAGGCTTTAGGATTCGATTAAGTGTTAAAAGTTGTACGGGAGAAATGTGGGTTCTGATTAGACAATCACCAGGTCATTAATTTTTCATATTTACATATAATGTTTCTCCTACTACAGAACTAGTTTTTGAAAACTCTAAAAACCATAATGTATTCAAGGATCATATTGTGTCTAACTTAGCCTTTGTGATCAAATAATCTGGAACAAAGAAATGCATGTCTTGATCACTGAATTAAATAGCACATGTATGACGTGTGTGGCTATGTTGTCTAAATAATTAACCACTATTCAATGATTATGCTAACTAGGGCATACTGAAGTGGGTAAGATTAATGAAGACTTTGCTTACAATTTAGCAGCTTCCCTACCAACAGTTTCTTTTGTTGAATTTTTTTAAAAAGAATCTTTGCAATTTTTATATTAATAGTCTCAAATTGGAAACATCTGGATCCTCTCCAAGACTGATGCTCAGAGGCTTTGCAAAAGATCAATATCTAGTGAGCATGCTGCACAGTGAATATTTGACAGAATGAAAAACCAAGTACACCAGGGAGGCAGGATGCTATGGTCGAAAAGTGGCCCCTGTGGAAACCCAGAGGGCTGCGCATTTATCTCATCTTTGTCATTTGCTGGCTATGAAATCTGGGCAAGGTTTTTAATTGCCATGAATCTCAATTTCTTCATCTGAGAATAATGCCCATCTCAAAATGCTTTGTGTAAAGTATTTAATACAATGCTGGGGACAAAGTCAGTGCTAAATTAATATTTAGTATTAGTAGCCATTGGATCATTATTGAAAGTGTTTTTTTTTTCACTAGTTCCTCTGAACAAAAATATACTTTGGAACTTACATTATGCTTGTATAAAGTATTACTATGACACATCATGCAATTTATGAATATGTCTGCATTGTTAGTCACTCAGAATTAAAAAGTTCCAGAGTTGGAGGAAAGCAACTAGAACATGCATTTTTCTCTACTGGCATCAGAAAGGAGGCGTTTTTCTCCCAATCTAGATATATTGCCAACTTCTCACTACTTGCCCCTCCCCAAATACAAATTTTTGGAGAGAAGTTTAAGGAAGAAAAATGGCTATGTATTACTCTCCTTTTGGTAGATTAAATCTCTCCACTCCACTGGTGGGTTGTTTTCGAAAATAATCAGCTGGTCAGAAGGCAATTCCTGGATGGGCTCATCTCACTAACTCCCAGGTGATACTTTTTCCAGTTTAGTCTAAAATATCATGACTGCATCCCTATCCATCTTTTTAGGGAGTTGGGCAGTGCCCCATCCCCTGCTGGCTCCTTGGTGAAGCTGGCTGCTTGCTACTCTTCCTTCCACCTTGTGTACCCTTAGAAAAACGTGCTGCTGCCATGATTCCACTGGCTAAAACCAAAGTTGTCAGAATTCCAAGGACAAATGCTTACTGAAAGAAAAGGATTGGGCACAGTAGATATAGCTTTGGATCCAGACAGATCTAAGATAAGATTCTTATTCTACAATATACAGGCTGTGTGAACACTGATGGTGTCCTACAGTCTCCGTTTCCTGTGCTATGATATAACTACTTTGCAGCATTGTCATAAAGAATAAGTAAAATCACAAGCCCAAAGTATCTAGCGTAAGACTGTCTTTCTCCCTTCCTCACTCATCTAGTTTCCCTCAAAAACCATTCTAAGCTTCTGTCAGCAAATTTACAAAAGCACTTTAAGCCAAATTACACACATACACACATTCAATTGTGAAAAGATAAAACATCCTAATGTTTTAAGCTTTTTATGCTAAACCTGGTGGAATCCTTCAGTAGATGCTCTCTAGAGGCCTTCTCTCTCATTAAAAAAGTCCTAGAAGCAAGGATTTCCTTCTCTCTAATTAAAAACACAATCTGAAGCCTTTCTCAAATGATGGATCAGAGAAATTGAGTCAGCAGTATACACATACACTCATATGCACACAGGATGTGAGTTCTTCCAGCCCTTCAGCTCAACTGGTAGTGCCCAGTTTACTTCAATGGGTTTCATGTCTTAAGTGCACATTTTTATGAAGAAATCCTTCTGCAAAAATGGAGACAATACAGTACCATATAAAAATGAGTCCCTCACACCCAAATTTAAATTACAGATTTGCCATTTACTAACTGTGTGACTTTGAGATATAGCTAATAAATGCCAAAACCACTTTATATGTAAAAAGGAGATAATACCTACCTGCTGTTAAAATTAAATTACATCTTTATGAACCATCTCACTGTGTGGAACATAGTAGGCACTCAATGAATTGTAGGTATTTATTTTTTGTAATTATCACCAGGAACCTATTTCCCTTAAATAGTCTCCTACATTATTCATAAAAACTTATAGAGATTGTATGCAAATAATCCTGTCCTGCCTCCCTATGCCCTTATCTACCAATGAGCAGGCACAAATAATCACAAATAGTACTTCCAGGACACAACTGCTTTAAACTGAAATCCTCCTCCTTGTTCTGTATCTCATGTCCAGTGGAGCAAGTTTATTCCCTTTTTCACAAGGAAGCATTTCAAACATCCAGAGGCAGCCTCCTTGGACCCCCTATGATTTGTTTTGTTTTGTTTTGTTTTTTCCCTCAGGCTTAATACTCTCAGTTCCTTCAATGTTACTCGTATTTTGGGGTTTCTAGACATTTCACTACTGGTCACCCCTGTTACTGGATCTAGGTAGGGTTTAATCTCTAACTAGTGAAATACTAACTCAGGACCAAAAAAATCACCTAGGAAAAAGAAAATGTAATGGGGGGATCCCCCCATGATGAGGATAATACGCTGTCCTTTATTACAGAATGGTTTTGGCAAACAATTTTCAAAACTAAGTGGGGACATTTAAAGCCCTGTTGGCTTCTGTCTGCCGCCCTCCTCCTGCCCCATCAGGATGCTTCCAGGAGCAAGATTTCCGGCATCCTCCTGTCCTAGTTTTTCAAATACTTCTCAGTCTTTTCAGTTTATGCTCCATGATATTTCTTTTCTTTTTGGGACCACACAATCACTCATTTTTTTGCAAGTTAATTCCCTAAGCAAGATGACTTCTTAAAAGCAAATTTAAGCTCAACAGAATTAATGTTGCTCGTCTTACCTACTCTGGAAATGATTAAATGTAGCCTAACCCTCCTACTGTGGCAAAATTTAATATCCTTGGCTGCACTATAAATAAAGAGTCCATTAATCCTCAGTTACTATTGCTTTTTATACCTAGAGTTATATGTTTAGGTTAATCAGTAAGTATGTGCCACAACTGCTTTTTTCTTCATCCTCAGGCAAAGGACAAATACGTTAGTTTATACAGATTAAACGATGCAGATCTTGCATCACCTTCTCCAACCCTTTATCATTACCAGATACATTTCAGCAAAAAAAGTAAGTTTCTTTTGTTCCAAGCACTTCTTGTTACCAGGCACACTGGTGGAAAAAAAAAAAAAGCAAAAACAGATTTTCAATTTTTTGATAGACTGATCAATAGGATTTTTTTTTTCTTTTTAGCAAGAATTAACACCCCTCAGGGTCTCTTTCAAAGCCAAACGACCTTCTGTTCCTGATGTATTGCATGACTTGATGTTCTCACTATTTTATTCTTCTTTCAGAATTGCTTTCATGTAGTTGAGATAGTGATCGAACCAAGCAGATCGGGATGAGACGTTCTACACAGAAGAACAAGCTCTACAGACACCAGCCCACAGCCAGCCTTTATCTTACAGCGCTGCAACCGGCCCAGCCCTTATTTTGCTTTCATCATCGGAGACTTTTCAGTTTGCACAACTACAGTGTGTACCGTGCAGATCATATATTTTTGACACCATATACTAAAATTAAACTTTTATTTGTCAACTGAACCTCTGCTCTCTTTCTTTCATTTCTACAATCTTTTCCCTCATCGTTTTGATTTCATGCTTAATCTCTTCTAACATTTTCTTTTCATTCAAGGAGACTTTGGATGTCTGTCCTCTACATTGCTGAGTTGATAAGTTTGTCCTTTATTACATCCTTGGAAATACAAGCCTGCTATGCATTTGTGTTGGAATCTGTGCTTACAGAGGTGTAATCAATTTTCACCTGAACTTGCCCCTCAGTCTGCTTTCTTATTTTGATAGAAAGCAGTGCAAAATGGGTTTTAAGTGCTTAGAGTTTTGCGACTGAGCACCAGAATTTCAATTCCAGCTATAAACTTGAAAGTTTTTTTCCCTCTTAGCTGAGTTATTAAATTTATGAAAGTCTAGTTTTCTCATCTTTAAAATGGGGATAGTACTGGCATTTATCCAAAAGTTATTATAAAAATTAAATGGCATTGTGCATCTATTATACTTAGCACAAAATCTAACACATAATAGTAATACCAAAAAAAAATCCTGCCATGAATATAAATAAATCCCCATCCTCATCTCGTAGAGAAGATGTCTTTTTTAACTTCTCTGTAAAAATAAAATGGACTTTTTCTAAAATGTTCTGCCATTTCCTATACTGAATAATTTTGTGAGCTTTGCAATTTTTTCAGGTCTTTAAGGTACTACATTTCTCTTCACTATGTCTACCCTGCCCTTCTTCTGTCCTCTCATCTTAAATGATGAATGAACTTCTTGAGACTATGAGATATAGGGTAATTATTTTTTTTCCAGCTTTAGAAAAAAATCTGTACCTATTCATTCCTCTTCATTGGGCTGTTAAAGGATTTCATCTAGTTTATGTGTACAAGTTCATTTCTTTAGTCAGGAGAGAAAGTAGTAAGTAGCTTGTCTTAATCCAGAAATGCTTTCTATGATTATCATGTACCTTTACATTTACCTTCAGAGAAGTTTAGCATTATATATATAATATTTATATTATATGTGTATGGGGAATGCCTTCTATTCAGAGAAGTCATAGGATATTTTTTTCATGTTTCCAATAAGCTACATTAGTGAAAGCAAAGGAGTTTGTCGAAACTCTGTTGACATAATAAAAGCTTCCTTTGATACCATATATTGGGTTCACCTTTGTATTTGGAGTTTTATTCTGCATTCTGCTACTTTATTCAGCCAGTGAGTATCAAGGTTTCTCTTAGAACTTGAAGTCAGAGTCTTGTATTATTTTTATAATAATATATAACACGTGTACATCTTTTTGTTAAATTTCTTATCTTTTGTCTGAATGTCAAAAAATCCTCTATAAGAAGGCCATGAAAAGACTATGGAAATTTACAAAACTTACAAAAATATCCACATCAGTGTTCTATTAAAATAGTTAAAGTTCAGAAAATTGGGCCACCTGGAAACAAAAGAACACAAGCCCCTTGACTGAGAACAGAAACTATGAAACAAAAATTATTAATTTCTCTCTAAACAAGAAATTTCTTTTAGTTAAATAGAAAATATGAAGCAAAGCACTTGGAGCTAAAATATTTTATTTATGTGCCGTGCAATAAATTGCCTTCTCTTACTGAGAATAAAAGCCAGGCAACAAAAAATATGCACGAACCAGTGAGCTAAGCAAAGACTCCATTAGTTTTGCTATCTAATGAGGCTGAAGGAATAGTTGCAAGTCAGATTACATTTGACTATGCTCTGTTTCTATCACATTTCTATCACATCCGCCACTTAAAGAGATAAGGATTCTCTTGTTGATAAATTGTTTTGCCCTTGAGTCCTGTTTGCCCATTTGCATTGTTACGAAACATGTGGCAAGCCATGAAATATGGTCAGGGTAGCAGATAGTTCACAAATTATACTTATTATTAATCAGTTCAGATAGGAGTCAACTTAAAAAAAATTTAGATGTTCCTTGCTTAGATATTCTTCCTGCCTAGAACTCAGCTTTTTGTTTTCCACTCCATGAAAATCTTAGGAAAATCCCTGGTGTTTGAGAGAGGGTTGATCTACAAACTCTCTCCTTTTTTAAAGTTTATTTATTTATTTTTCTTGTTGAGAGAGAGAGTGCACTCCCGCATGCATGTGTGAAGGGGGAGGGGCAGAGGGAGGAAGGGAGAGAATCCCAAGTAGGCTCCACACTCTCAGTGCAGAGCCCCACACAGCTTTGATCTCACAAACCATGAGATCATGACCTGAGCTGAAACCAAGAGTCAGATGCTTAACAGAGTGAGCCACCTAGGAGTCCTGCTGCTAACTCTCTTTTATTAGGATTTTAGTAAAAGTCTATCTGACAGGGTCTTAACCTAAAACATGATTTGAAACTTGGTTTCTTCCAGTCACTTCTGTTTGACTAATATGAACATATCAGTGCACCTACTAATAAATATATACTGGCCATTTTCTGTTTGATCAAATGATTAAATATATCTAATCATAAGGATATACATGTGTAATGATGGAATAAACTACACAATATAAAAGGGTTATGAATGCTGTTACATATAGCCTAAAATCATGTCACTAATTTGAAGTTTCCATTTCTTATTCTAATTCCTTTCTGTATATTCCTATGACATCTTTGTGTAGACCTCATTTCCTCTCAGATACACTTTGCCTGTCAAATGGGATGAATTTTGACCTAAACAAATGAGAGGACAATTTTAAAGCTTCAAAAATAATCCTTTTTAAAGTATATATTTTGTTTCTATAACACTGAAACATAAACTGACAAAAATCTAAATGTTTTTATTTCTTCAGTTTCCCATTATAAAGAGTTTATAGCAAAAAAAAAACCCTGAATATTAATTATAAATTAGAGAATAGAACTAGAAGCTGCAATCTATCTTCAGTAAATGATATCTGTTTTTGATGCTTCAATTTGTATAACATAACATCTGGCTGGTTTGATCAGTACTCTGCCATTTTGATTGAAAGCAACACTTTGGTACGTGAATTATTTCACTGGGTAAAATTGGGAAAAATCAGAGGGAATTTGAAAATAATGTTATTCCATTCAAAATATGGAAATGTAGGGGCGCCTGGGTGGCACAGTGGGTTAAGCATCCGACTTCAGCCAGGTCACGATCTCGCGGTCCGTGAGTTCAAGCCCCGCGTCAGGCTCTGGGCTGATGGCTCAGAGCCTGGAGCCTGTTTCCGATTCTGTGTCTCCCTCTCTCTCTGCCCCTCCCCTGTTCATGCTCTGTCTCTCTCTGTCCCAAAAATAAATAAACGTTGAAAAAAAAAAAAAGAACAAATCTTCTAAAAAAAAAAACAAAATATGGAAATGTGGTTATATTTGTAATAAAAAGATAAGTTGGAGTGCCTATAAGACCACAGGTCTTCACATACTTTGATGATGATTCTCTTCCCTTTGCTCTTTGGAAGACAAGAGATGTTTACCTCTTGTTTGCAGTCTTAAATAGGATGTGGGCACACTGTCTGAGGTCAGAGATAAAGTGAAGCTTGTGCCTAGAATTTTCCTAATAAAGGTCAGTTAATGAAGGTCAAAATGGGTTGTCCTTTCTGGCCTTCCTTCCTGCCCTCCTATTTCCTTCATAAATCTTACCTTTTAAGAATTAGCTTGGGCTTCACATAGGTTAATAAAATGTCAATTAAAAATAGCTATATTTTCTTTATTCCTCCAAACATCTCCAATTAAAAGGATCTCTCATAATCTTGTATTAGTGTTTCCTTGAATTGTGCTAAATTTATCCCTTATAATCCCCAATAAAACACTAGCTTTTTGGAATTTTCCTAAAGTTCTCATGAACAACAAATGCCATCAAAAGAACATGATGCATCATATCTGTTTTAAACTTCCCAGGACTCTCCTGTTGATGAATGTTAATAATTCCAGGCAATGTTCAGGGAAGAAGGGAATGCCCCTTGAGAAGGGAATAAACATTGGAGAGCGATCTGAACACAAATGGTATGGTGTTTCTGTGCAATTAAATCTGGAGTACTCTACTGGATATCAGAACTACATCTGTCATTGGTATTCCAAAAACACTGACAGTATCCATAGTTGTTCTAAGGGGAAATAAATTATTCATTTGCCAAAGTTTGATTACTACTTGAAATAATATTCTAAAAATCACCTATGTGTATTGAAAGAAAGAGCAAGCAAGACAACAAGGCAAAAATGCAAGATTTATTTCCCTTTCAAAATAATTTATGTTGTTTCTTATGTTTTGAGTAATACCTGTCAAGAACAATAACACACTAGTAAAACTTCATAACAACGGTAAGCTTTCCTAATATTTCATGGTTTACTTAGTTATTTTTCTTTTTTTTTTTTTAAATTAATGTTTATTTATTTTTAAGAGAGAGAGAGAGAGAGACAGAGAGAGAGAGACAGAGAGAGAGAGAGTGGGGGAGGGGCAGAAAGAGAGAGGGAGACACAGAATCTGAACCAGGCTCCAGGCTCTGAGCTGTCAGCACATAGCCTGACATGGGGCTCACACTCCCAAACCATGAGATCATGACCTGAGCTGAAGTCGGAGGCTCAACCGACTGAGTCTCCCAGGTGCCCCTAGGTATTTTCACTAAATAGAATAATGTCTCAGTTTCCTTACTATGAAATAAGGATAATAAAAGCAACTTTCTAACTACTTTGTTATGAAGGTTAAGTTACTTAATACATGTAAAATAATTATAACAATCCCAGGCATATTAAGCATTTGGTAAATAAAAACAATGAAAGTGTTATCTACCATGATCATAAAGATCATAAAGGCTGTTCATAAAAATCCAATTCTTTCTTCTTTTCACATATGATAGGATTATACTTCCCCATCCCCTTGACTTTCGGTAACTGGATTTGAAGGTGAGAAGGAAGCATCTATTCTAAATTCCAGGACTATTTCTTGGATGACAAGGTAGATTATAAAACTTGTAAAGAAAGAGTTGGAAGAATGGTAGGTTCAGGTTTGGACACAGTGTGTTTGAATTGACAGACATGGACAGTCTGATGGGAGTATCTACCATGCAGTTGGATAAATAAACTGGGGCTGGAAGAACATGTGGAGTCACTAGTTTGTAAGTGACTGTTAGAATCGTGGGCCTAGAGGAATCACCCAAGAAGGGTTTATAGAGAAATCCTAAAGAGTAATGTGTGAGGATCAAAGTCTGAAGAACTTCAGAACTTGAAAAATAGTTCGTAAAGGTAACTAGTTACTTGGTGTTAAGGAGGATGAAAAAGAAGATTCAGAAGACTAAGAAAGAAGGCACAGCCATAGGTTGGGAGAAAACCAGAAGAAAGTGATACCACAGACGTCAGTACACAAAATAAAGTGTCAAAAATCCCCTAGCCACAGAAAACACTCAGTTGCTGCCTGGGAAAATTGCATCTTTCAATGAATATGCATACTGTTCAGTTTATTTGTGCAAAAGCTTCTATTTCTTAAATTCATCCATAAGAAGACATTGTATCAATTTTGAATATGTTGCTATTTAGTACATCAGACCCTGGCTGGATTACAATTCCAGCCTGTTTCTGATGGTAGAAATAGACTGTAACACAAGTAAGAGTTAGGTTAAAAGAAGAGATTAATGGTGTAGGCTTTGCTGCAAACAGTTTCGAATTGGATGTGGGAAGTTCTCAGATTTCTCATCTGCTACCGAAAGGGCTAAATCATTTTGTGTTGAATGGGCACTGATAGAGTTTTTCATCTCCATAACTCTGACTGTGAAGATGATATGGTTTGTCCTAGATGCAACAACGAGTAGTCCGTGAACCAGGGCTCCAAAAATCACTTCTGTTAGGTACCAGTCACATGCCAATCATCTCAAATGTGAAGAATATGGTGAAACAAATGCATAAAAGGTACATTAATAATGCCATTTTGTGGGCGATATATAGCTTGTATTTTTTTTTCCCTGAAACCTATTTTATTTGCCATGACTTTATTTGGTCTTTTGCTCAAATAAAATGGAATATGTAGTTTTCAAGACATTGATTATATATGTGTGTGTGTGTATATATATATATATATATATATATATATATATATATATATATATAAATATATATATTTCCCTTTAATGAATATCTTGAGACTAAAGAAGCAAAATTAGTTAATGAATTATATTCTGTTTATAACCCTGCCAAATTGCATATCTCATTGGCTAATATATAACCACGACAGACTGTAACACACTGGTGTTCACTTGTATATGAAATTGTGTTATTATTCCACATACACACATTTATCAGAAATGGGTGTGTCATGATTAAAGCCATGAAATTGGCAGTCAGGCTGATACCAATCGCTAGGGCTGATACTAAAAACCAGGTTTACTGACTTCCAATTTTATAAATGAAAATGTGAGACTTATTAGGCAATCTGTCTCAACTCATCTAACTAGGAAATCTAGGGACAATGACTCAAATATAGGAAACTACAGAATTTGTTTAAAAGAGATGTTTTAAAACTCTTTATCCACATTTTCAATAATAACTTATTTCACAGAACTGCCATTGATGTGTCTGTGTGTGTGTGTTGTTGTTGTTGTTGTTATTGTTTTTTTGTTTTTGTTGTATCACGAAATGGTTACAAAACCACTCACTCACTTGCTAAACATGTTTGAGATCATACATGATTTAGTGATGGAGCAAAAAAGATGAAAAAGATATAGATCTTATTCTCAAAGAGAAGATGAAGATAGCTGGATTGACTATGTGATGAGATCATAATAAGAGTTGTCCACAATGAAAACTGGTTTTGACTTTCTGTATGTTCCAACTCCTTTCTCTTTCTGAGTCAGAGTTTTTCAACCTAACTTAACAGAGTTAAGGATAGAAGGGAAAACAAAATATGGACCCTGCCTACTGTTAAAGCTCTCAGCAAATTTTTCAATCCTGTTCATGAATTGTAAGTCCAATAGTAAGCTGAAGTGGGCTTGAATTGGCTTATAGGACAATTGCTTACTATTTGGGAATTTTGTGAAATGGATATTAAAGCCACTGCGCAAGAAACACAAATGGCTTAGTTCTAGCTGGAGTCACTAGGTGATGCTGGAAAACAGATACAAAATTCCTATGCTTTAAACCCAGTACTTCAAGTCATTTCAAGAGATTAAAAATTATATTGCCATTTGTAACAGCATAGATTGCCATTTAATTATGCTAATTGAAATATGTCAGAGAAAGACAAATACCATATTATCTCATTTCTTTGTGGAATCTAAAACAAACAAACAAACAAACAAAAAACAAATAAAAACACACCAAAAAAGAACCTAGCTCATGGATACAGAGAACAGATTGGTGGTTACCAGAGGTGGGGGTTAGGGGGTGGGTAAATGGGGTGAAGGGGGTCAAAAGGTATAAACTTCCAGTTACAAAATAAATAATGGAATTTGGGAAACTTAACAGAAGACCATGGGGGAAGGGAAGGGGAAAAATAGTTTCAAATAGGGAGGCAAACCATAACAGACTCTTAAATACAGAGAACAAATAGGGTTGATGGTGGGGAGGGTTGGGGAAAATAGGTGATGGGCATTTGGGAGGGCATTTGTTGGGAGGAGCATTGGGTGTTGTATGTAAGCAATGAATCATAGGAATCTACTCCCAAAGCCAAGAGCACACAGTATACATTGCATGCTGGCTAACTTGACAATAAATTATATTAAAATAATAATAATAATAATAAAATAAATAAGTCATGGGATGTAATATACAACATGGTGACTATAGTTAATAGTATTATATTACATATTTGAAAGTTGCTATAAGAATAAAACTTAAAGGGGGTCTGGGTGGCTCAGTTGGTAAAGCATCTGACTTCAGCTCAGGTCATGATCTTGTAGTTTGTGAGTTTGAGCCCTGCATTGGGCTCTGAGATGACAGCTCGGAGCCTGGACCCTGCTTTGGATTCTGTGTCTCCCTCTCTCTCTGCCCCTCCCCTGCTCATGCTCTGTCTCTCTCAGTCTCTCAAAAATAAATAAACATTAAAAACAAAGAATAAATCTTAAAAGTCATCATCACAGGAAAAAATTTTGATAACTATGTATGATAATGGATGCTAACTAGACTGATCATTTCATAATATATACAAATACAAAATCATTATATTGTACACCTGAAACTAATATAAGATTCTGTCAATTACAGCTAAACAAAAATTTTAAAAAATGTATGAAAAACTGCTTATATCTATATTACACAAATATATTTGTATCTATACTGAATAATTCCTGTCCTTAAAGAATTTATATTAATTTATGGAGACAAGGATTAATGAGTACAAAACAATTAGGCAACTATGTCAGTCAGTCATAAACTCATTAAAGTAGAACATCAATATAAGAGGCAAATGTGGATGATAGGAGACAGCTTGGTGAAGGTAGTGGAATTGGAGTCACCCCTGAAATAATACATAGGGTTGTTTTGTTTTTCCTTGAACGTCTAGGGAAGAGCATTTTAAGAAGGAAAATGGCAACAGCAAAGTAAAGACGGGCACTTATGTGAGCAAACAGACTCAGGGTCAAGGGGGCCAAGAGCCAGGCCTCACCAGGCTCTCATGTACCTTGGGAGAGACAGTGACCCTGGAGGACAGTGGACCTTGGAAAAGACAGTGGGAATGATTTTGCCTGTCCAGAATACATTTTAGCCTCTTTTGCACTGAATTCTCACTTGTAGCTCTGCAACATGTCTTGTGAAATAATCAAAGATACTTGGAGTCACTGTATCTCCACCTAATATCTCAGTGCGGCTGGGTTGATCTCTTCGAAGAACCACCCACCCTGCCAAGGGAATTTGGGGAATAGGATGGCCAGTGTTTGGAAGACTGGTGGTGAATGAAATACCAAAATTAAAGAATAAAAGTAAGCTAACAAAGAAAAAAAGGACAACACGGGACTAAGGAAGGAAAAAAAAACACAAAGGGAGAATGATCCCACAGAGAACTATTCTCCAAAATAAGATAGAATGGTGAGTTTGAAATTATAATCATTGAATCTGCCTGAATATGACTTTTAGTGTAATTATAACCTCTGACTCTAAAATATGCTAAGTCATACCAGACAGTACTTGAAACTTTACACTTAATACTCATTTTAAATATAACATCATACCTATAGGCATTGATTCTCAAATAAACATTGTTGTCTCTCTACTTAGACATTCTTATGATTCAAATACAAATAGTTTAACAGATTGTATTTTATGTGTATGTCTTTTTATGACACAAGCAACTACATTTAAATGTGCAAAAACTCTTCTCTGGGTGATTTGCATTCTTATATCCTATTATAGAGTTTCCTATTTGAATTTCCATCTGGCCTCTAATATCTTTTTGTGTTTATTATTGCTTTAATGAGATAATCTTGTTTTTACATACCTAGATTTCATTACTATATAGTTGGCAAAGGCAATCTCTACCCTAATTTCACTTCCATAAATACCTTAGCCTTAACCTTGGTGCTTAACGCAGTCTGGTGTGAGATACTTCCAAAATAGCAAAATGGAAAGAAAAACTATTTAAAAGTAAAATGTAAGTAAAGGTTATCCCTTTATCTCTTAAAATCACAGCAGACTGTTTCCTTTTATAAGATTAATCTATAGTTACTTATAGAATCCCTCTTTGAAGACTTATCAAAATGAAGAAATATATTGACATATCTTGGACTGAAGCAGAATTTGACAGAATTAAATAGGTCCTATGCAGATTTTCCACTGATGGGGACCAACAGGGCTGAATGTGGATAATTCAGTTCTTATTTAACAGTTATAAATGTTATCTTCAATCTGTGCTATCAACTAAAAATTTGTTCACTCAAAAGCATCCACATTTGTGGCTTTCTTTGAAAAGACTGGAAACCATTTCTAAAACTCAGGCAGAAAGAGCTCAATGAAAAGAAATGATGATCCATATCCACTTTATACCCTGATTACTTTACTTTACAATAGGTTTAAGTCACCAATAAAATCCTCTCTAATTTGGGAACCAGTGTCTTTCAAGAAGAATTCAGAGCCTTTCAACTTCTCAGCATGACAGAGTAAACTGTCAGTGAACAGCACATAACTAGGCATTTATTTACTTATTTATTTAAATTAATGAGTAAATAGTGCTTTTTGTATGCCAGACATTCTTTTAAATGTTTTACACATGTTAATTCATTTCATCTTAGATGTCATATAACCCACTTGGGACATAATGGGGGAATATGTTTAGAAAAAGAAGTTTAAGGAAGTGTGTTTAAATACGAGCCCTCTATATGTTAATGCATCTTTAATAATACTAACAATAACTGCTATTTATTGGATGCCTGCTAAGTGGTGAAGCATTTCCACATGTTTGCTCGCCTTCACATCAGTCCTGTAAGATCAGTATTATTATTATTAACTCTACTTCATGAATGAGTAAACCCTATCTCATAAATAGTAATTACCAGAGCCAGGATAAAAACCCAGGTGTCAATGTCTCCAAAGCATGTACATACACTTGGATCTCTCATATTCATACATTAAAAACAAAATTTCTAGTTCCATATTCTACTTTTCATGAAGTTACTGGGTCAAACTCTTCCCTATTATAAATATCTCTCCCACCTGTCTTCTTCTCTCTATCCCTGCTGTTAGCACTCTGGTTATGTCTTCATCACATCTCACTTCTTTTTTTCCCAAAGACTTAACTCTCCTGCTTCCAGTCCACTCACCACACCACCAACAGGTGGATCTTTAAATAACATAAATCTGATCATGTCGCTACTCTACTTAAAACTTCTCAAAACTCCCGCACTTAACCATATCTTAACAACACGTACAAAACCTCTGCTCAGATGGGATCTACTGGCCACTGTAGCCTCATTTCTCCCCACAATCACCCAGGCCCCCCTCATCCTCCTGCAACACACACACACACACACACACACACACACACACACACAGCCTGTGTTTCAACTAGATGAACTCCTTGCCATTTTGCTGTCTTTGTGCCTCTGCAACGTATCATTTCTCTGTTGGAATGCCTTTTATCCCCTTCTTTTCTAAGCTCCTACATGCCCTTTAGTACTCACCTGAGTTATCACGTGGGATATATTCTCCGACATGCCAGGGCCTAGGTTAGTTATTTCCCCAAGAGCATTCATCATACTCTTCCTATGTCTATGAACACCACTTCAGTTCACATGTATTTTCAAACTATAGCGAACAGCAAAACAAGCTAGAACACACAGTACAAATTATATTGATGATTCCAGTCCTCAATGAGTTTTGTTTTCGTACGTGTGGAGTTAAATATAGGCATGCAAAAAGATGTCAATCCAGAAGAATCTGTAAGTGTTTATTCCTTGGGTATTTCTCATCTTTAGCCGCTGTTCTGAGCTTTGTCTCCTGGTATCTATTGTGCTTGGCTTTTGGCATTTACATATGGCCTTTGGTATTGACTTTTTGCTCCAGTCTTAGTATCTTAGATTACAGATTAAATACCTTGCTCACTCATTACTTGCTAGTATTGACTTTGTACAACAGGTTTTCTCTTATGTCAATCCTATATCCAGCCTATATCCAGATGAACACAGTATTTTCATGACTCTTAGATCACAAAACTAGAATTCATAAAACCCTCAGACAGAACTTTCTAAGTTATTAACATATTCAGGAGAGTGAATTCAGCCCTAAACAAGGAAGGGATCTTTCATGAGAGTGGTCTCATGTTAAATCGCCGCTGCCAAAGAATGGTTATTTCTGCTAGTAAGTACATATGACTAAATACTAAGTGTATATTATATTATTTAATCCTCACAGGAGATAAGATCACATATACTTTACAAAAGTGAAAACTGAAACTCAGAGAAGTTAGTAACTAGCCCAAATTCACATAGTGAGATAGCCATCAAAATCAGGATTCTGGCTAATTTAAAAAACTACATCTGTCCTACATAATTCTCTTTGTGTGCAAGTATCTTGAGGATTTCCAGGTCCTGGTATAGGTGTGCACAGAACTCCGTATTTGGGAAGAGGGAGTAGGTAATGAATACCAAATCACACTATATTATCCACATCAAAGAACTAGGAGAGGTGTCAGAGGCAAACTGATAGTTACAGAAGAGTGAAAAAAGCAGTAATAATTAAGCAACATTAGAAATGTGAGGAACATATAGAGGTTGTAGAGACAGAGGGTCATTATTACCCGAGAAGGGTGATTTTATGATATCTGAGTTTCTTCATTTGTAAAAGTAGGGGCTGGCGTGAAATGGGTAGATTGTATTATATGTAGAGTCAGCTTCTGTCCTATGACAGCCATGTCCAGATATCTGCCAGGTTATTTCTGTCTTGTACATTTGCCTTCAAGGCCATATTTTTTTTATATGACCCTTGGAAATGTTGAGTTGAAAAATTTCCACTACCAAGAACTGACATGGAGTAGTCATCATTACTCCAGCTTCTCTTCTTCCCCACTTTCCAAGGGCTTTGTAGGATGTTATTGCTTTTGAACATCTCCTCCAGAGACTGAGTAGAGAAAGGAGGTGGAATTATAATCAGTCAGTCGCACTTATTAAAGTTCTTGTGAAAGTTTGATAGAAGAGAGGGTCGGCATTTAAGGGAACACTTTTTTCATATCAGAAAGCTCTTAATTACCTGCAGTAATGGAGAGCATTGGTGTGTATAATCCAAAATGGTGGATAATCCACACATCATTTATATTTGACTTGCAGTGCATTTTTGAACTTGCAGTTGAATAAAAATATGGGGCCAAAGACTTGAAGAGTCCTAAGCTTTCTATCTTCCTTATACACACTAGTCTTTAGAAAAACATAGGCAACTGCATGTTTGAGTTTTAAGACTTTTTTCCACTAGAGTGCAGGTCAACTTAAAGTAAGAAGAAACAGAAAAGGTGACCATGTCAACCAAAATAGCAAAGCAGGGCATCCCCTAAAGAAATTGAAACAAGATTCATCTAAGATGATGTAGAGCATGGCTACATATTGCTGAATTATAGATGGTTAGCTATGAACCACGTTTCCACTTAAAGTGGATCACTTAAACTGGATGTGATGCATATCATTTCAAGCTGATCGGAAGATGACTAGCTACAATTGCTCAAAGTGTCTTACTCCCCCACTGAATGCCAGCCTGGCACTCAGAAGAAGCCACAGCAGGGTGCCTTAAGAAGCTATTTCCAAACAAATTTAGACTTGTCTTATACATGATGAGAGCTATTTATAAAGATTGTATAACAAATAGCTTATAATAGACACCTCTGTCAATTGCATTTATAATGAAAAATCTAACACAAGAAGGCGTTGATTCCCAGTGCAAGCTAAGGCTGCAATATCTTTCCTTTCTCATCAGCTATGCTACCTGGGAGCAGAGTCAGTGACAAAACACACTCTCCTTCAGTTTATTGAAATCTGAATTGAGACCTTTATGGGAATTAAAGTTTTCATCAAGATATACAAAAGAGTGAAAATGAATCAATTTATTTTAGCTGGTAATGTCAAATCCAAAAATCATATTGAATGACAAGATCTACCCTCAGAAATGATGGGGATTATTACATGGGAATCTATAATAGTTTCTGCTGTGATCTGTTTAATCCATGGACAAAAGGCAAGAAGAGAAATTTAAAGAATTCAAAGAAAAGCAGAAGGAAACCTGTAGAAAATAACAAAAATCAAAAAGAGACTTTGAATTTTTCTATCTCCTCTAAGACAAATGGAAAGCAAAAATAAATGACCAAACAAAACAAAATCTAAATAATTTTAATATGAGTGCTTTACAACCTATCAGCAATTTTCTACCTGTGTTAGCCTAAAGAAGATGGATCTTTAAAAAGGAATGCAAATTAGGCTGTATCCCCAGGGCAGGTGAAATTAGCATGTAGTAATTGTGCAAACCACGGAGATTTTTAGCATTTCAACAATCAAAGACTGCAGCTTACAGAGGAAAAGAAATTCATTAGATCAGAATCAGAAAGAATTGAGAAGAAAACCAAAATTATTTTTCTTGATATTTTTTCAAAGAAATATATTTTTTTGCAATTTTTGAGACATGAGACTATATTTGAAAACCCGTGATTTTCCTCTTTCATACGTTTCTTCTTTTTCAATGTTGCCATATTTTTTCTTAGAATATCTAAAAATGTGAAATGCGTTCTATGATTACTGGAACATGGCAATTTGAAACCCTGAATTTCATGTCCTAATTTACTCCCAATTTACAATGTTATCCTGAGCATAAAGTTATTCCTTTGGGCTAAGTTCTGCTTCATTCATTGATTCATTTTTTTAAGTAAACATTTCTTGTGTACTTATTTGGTACAGGCTCTATGCTTGGCGCGATACTCGTGAACATAAATAGGACATGGTTACAGTCTTTATGTGTTTGTTGCAACTACTAGAGCAGGGACCAAAGAGAAAACAGGACATAAAATGGTGAACACATTATAATTAAAACTGTATACAAGTGGAGACAGCACATGTAGAGAGCAGTCATTTCTCCATGGGGTGAGACATATCAAGGAATTCATTAATAAACACTTAGTCTTATGAAATCTCTACATATCAACGTTTGTTGTTGTTGTTGTTGTTGTTTTATTTTATTTTTGGGACAGAGAGAAACAGAGCATGAACGGGGGAGGGGCAGAGAGAGAGGGAGACACAGCATCGGAAACAGGCTCCAGGCTCCGAGCCATCAGCCCAGAGCCTGACGCGGGGCTCGAACTCACGGACCGCGAGATCGTGACCTGGCTGAAGTCGGACGCTTAACCGACTGCGCCACCCAGGCGCCCCAAATCTCTACATATCAAAGGTATTTACCAATTATCTCTCTCCTCGAAGGACAAGAATAAAAAAAAATCCTTATTAAAGTCTTCAATGCATGTAAATTTAAAATAAAAACAAAAATAAGTAAAAGAAAAAAATAAGAAAAATAATCAAAAAGAAATCTTCTAAAATATGTAGTAGCTCTTTTCATAGATATCATAAATATGTAAATAAATAATCACTTATGACTACTACTACTTGCTTTTGTTATATGGTTTCAGAAGTAGTAGTATCAGAAGTAGAATCAATATATATTTTGTATACAAAAAATGAGAAATATATAAGGAACTGTGTGTTTAGAGTATTTTACCTCATATGTTCTTAACTGATTTTCTTTCATGCTTAGAAACCATCCTTCATCAAAAAGACCCAAGTGTTAAATAAACACGTGCAGAATTCACAGTGTGTACTTTCCTGTGCTTCTTCAATTTTTGTCATTTCTTTTTGGCTTTGGTGAGCAAACTATGTTATTGCCATATTCTCCCCTTGACTCTCCCCTGAGTAAAGTTTCCCATGTGTTAAACACAGCACAGTTGTGTGATGTGAGGTGTGGATGTGTGTGATGTGACGGGGGAAAGGGAGGAGAGGAAGGAAAGAGGGGAAAAGATAGCATTCTTCTGCGTATACGTACAGCATACATACGTATAATGTATGCAAGCATATATGAAGACGTGATCTTACTAGACACAGGCAGAGGAGGCAAAGAAACCTACGTATAGTCAGATACAGCCATCTTAGGGGACAAGGGTTTTCAAAGCCCAGTCTATAAAACCATTTAATTAAAAGAACATTTTAATATTTGATTCTGCTTTTCTTTGTAAGCATTTTCTCCCTTCTGTTTGTTTTCTTTACTAAAGTCACAGCAAGGGCTGTGCTGAGCCTCCAGTTGATCTAAGCTGCTCGGTGCATGCCCAGACAGCAAGAAAATGGTTTCTCTGGCAACAGGAATTATGTGAAATCTCTGTGTGTCCTCCCCCACCCTCCATCTGATTCCTATTCACTTAAGCTGTTCACATATAGGCAACAATGAAGCATTGGAACTCTAATGAGCAATTCAAATTTATTGAGCTAACTCATGGAGGCGGGTACTGTGAGCATCCTCATTTCCTGTGTCCCAAGGAGCAGGGCACGTTTGTTGTGTGTTATCTGTGTTATTCAAGAACCATACACTGTCAGCAAACAGCCCACATCAGATAAGATCAGATGAATATCTAAAATATGATGCATATATGGAATTTATTTCCACCATGCAAGAAGGGAAATACAAAGGCTTTCAGGTGCTATACACTCAGCTTTGAATTTCCCAAAGATGCTGAGGCGTGGAGGTCACAATGATTTAAAACAGCTTCACATTATGTCTGGAACCCAAGAGGGAATAGCAAAAGCTTTGATTAAATTGCTTCAAATGTCAGCTTTTTTTAATTTCTAGGGACTCATACAGTTCCTCCATGATTAAAGCTCTAGAGTTTTGCATTTAGGCTTTGTTAATATTCTCTAATAATAGTTCATGATTAGACCTCCCCTACGTGTTTAGTTTTTCTCTGTAGCCTTTGTTTGGGAGGGAATTGAGTATTTAGCAATGGTGCTAAGGTTGGTATTCACTAAGAGAGTTTAATCAAGAGGGGATTGATTTGCTTGGAGGAATCAGGGCTGAGAAGCCAAATTAGCTTTGTTCTTTAGCATTGGGAGAATGTGAAGTGGGGTAAAGAAATCCATTTTTCTTCAGCTCCAACAAGGATGAAATAATAGCAAGAAATATACTCAGTAACATAAATCTGAAAATACAGTGAATATGGAATGGACTCCTGGACAGATTTCAGAATCATTGTCCTAGATATTTTTTAGGAAAAATTTACTTCTTAGCTGTCTAGATTATCTATCTTAGTACTTTAGGAAGGAGGTGGATTCTCAAAACTTCCTTGGTTTCATGATCATATATTTAACCTGTTCAAAATTAAAGACTTTCTGCTGCCAAATGCAATAGGAAATGCCTCTTTGTAGAAAACTTTAGCCTCAATCTACATGCTATAGTATTGAATAGTATTGAATAATAACTCATTGAAGGTCTGTTTTAAATATTTAAATCCTAACTTCCAGTTAAAGCTCTGAGGAAATAGCAGAATGATCAGCTGAATGACACAAATATAATGATTATTTGACAAAAAACATAGGGGAGTAACACTGAAATACAAAGGTGAAAGTGAAATAACAGTGGTAAGAACAATAATTACTTCATTTTTACATTTGATCCTTAGGTAATAAGAACATAGTGTCTTAGATTATAATATAAAAAATCTGAGGGGTGCCTGGGTGGCACAGTTGGTTAAGTGTCTGACTTCAGCTCAGGTCATGATCTCACAGTTCATGAGTTCGAGCCCCGTGTCGGGCTCTGTGCTGACAGCTCAGAGCCTGGAGCCTGCTTCCAATTCTGTCTCCCTCTTTCTCTGTCCTTCCCTTGCTCATGCTCTGTCTCTCTCTTTCTCAAAAATAAATAAACATTGGGGAGCCTGGGTGGCTCAGTCGGTTAAGTGTCCGACTTTGGCTCAGGTCGTGATCTCGTGCTCCGTGAGTTCGAGCCCCGCGTCGGGCTCTGTGCTGACAGCTCAGAACCTGGAGCCTGCTTCTGATTCTGTGTCTCCCTCTCTCTCTAACCCTCCCCCCATTCATGCTCTGTCTCTCTCTGTCTCAAAAATAAATAAACGTTAAAAAAAATTAAATAAATAAATAAATAAACATTAAAAAAATTTTTTAATAAAAATCTGAAATAACTGCCACATTTTCCAGGGCATAAATACAGCCAATAAGTAACACCCAAACTTGGAGAATAAACTGAAAATATAAATTTTACACAGAAGGAATGTCTACTGAAGACATCATATTTGGAAGTTTGAATCCTGCCACAAAGCTTTCAGGGATACGATATCTCAGAATCAATATTTTATTCCAGTTGGAAAACAGATTCAACACTTCTCCATAAAAACAAATTGCCCTTCACCTGATAAATCAGACAATCTGAGACCAGGGCTTTGTGTGGCTAGCCACTGCAGGATTTGGAGAAGAAAGAAACTGTCCCCCATGACTTTAAGTATGGTGCCCCTCTGCAAGTAGCACATAGGGTAATATAGCAGGGGATACAGATGTTTTCAGAGAACTTCTGAGCTTTGATTTGGAGCTCTTTTCCCACAGAAGCATCTTCCAATTGTGGGTTTTGCTTTGTTTTATTTTCTTAATTCTATTTATTTAGTTCCACCCCCTCCTTGTTCCAGGAAGAGTTGAAACAACTCGCAATTATGGTGCGTTAAGTTTGTCAGTCCTTTATGAATGTTCCTCTTAAAGAGAAAATTTTCTAAGATTAGGACAATATCTTGATAAGGTGCTTATAGTAGAATATGAGTCTGAGAATGTGTTAGGAGGAGAGAAAGATGGAATAACAGTTTCTAAATTAGAAATTAATGAGAATTAATTGGGTGGTGGGGAACTAAGAAGAAAGAAGAAAAGCATGGCATGTAAGATAGATGAAAAAAATTAAAACTGGGTACATATGATATTCAGTTTTAAGTTGGTGCTTCTGCCTCTTCCCTGTAATTTAGTTAAGTGTGCTACATTCACATTGATGAGCACAATTATTTTCATGAAACTTTACATGTGATATACACTTCAGAGAGAGACTGATTTCCCCATTTGAGTATACACCAGAGCAGGAAATAAAAAGTTGCAGCAAAAGGTGTTTGGAGACAGAGGTGACCCGGAAGATGAAAGTCCCATTGGGAGTTTAGAGAAATCGGGAGAAGAGTATTGGGCTTTCCATGGGGCATGGGATAGGAGTCTAAACTCTTCTTTTTAGAGCTTAAGGGACAAGAGGACTTCAGATAATATATGGGTTAAACACCACAACTCACTCACACATGCACACACATGAAATGGCGAAATAGGAAAAATACACCACTGACTAGGAGTTCAAGATCTGGGGTTAGAAAAATGCCATATGGATCAAGGGACCATGCATATTTGAGTAATGTAAGATTAGTGGGCCAGCTTCAGGACCTTACTATGGTGGGTGAATCTCTTGCTATGAGTTTCCATAATCTTTTCAAAACCACTTTGATTCGAATCATGTGTTTAATGAAGCTGTGCATGACCTTAGTTCAGTGGTGGACCACTCTGAGCTCCAATATTCTCCTTCTTTTCTGTAAAACAAGAATAGTAGTATCTCTTCAAAAAAATAATAATGGCTAATTTTGATTTAGTGCATAATATATGTCAAGCCCAGGTTTACAGGGATTTTTTAGTTTAGTTCTTCAAATAATCCTTTTAAGTATTATTACTCTCATGGTAAAAAGTCAGGAAACTAAGGTTAGCAGAAATTAAACTTTGCTGAGCACAAAGCTTATGAGTAGTAGAGCCATTAGAATGTCTCAACAGTACTATAAGCAGGAATATTAGTAAATAAAGTGAAAATCAATTTTAACTCTAAATTTTCCATTATTGACTTATTATTCCATAATGGGTAAGACCAAGATAACTCTGTGATAATGAATCCTCTGTAAAGTCTGTTGTAGTCATTCTACATATTTTTTCCCACGATTTCCTTGTTTTGTTTGATGGGGGAATAATGCTTTGCTCACTTATTATCATTAGTTTAATTCTGATCAGAGCACCAGTTAATCCATGCTGTTAATTAATAGAAGTACAATGGGAACCTGATTCCTGCTTCAAGTTTATTCCTAAAATGACAAAAACTTTTTTAAGCTTATTTCTTTTTGAGAGAGAGAGAGAGAGAGAGAGAGAGAGAGAGAGAGAACACAAGTGGGGGAGGGGCAGAGAGAGGAGACAGAGAATCCCAAGCAGGCTCCACACTGTCAGCAGAGTCCGATGTGGGGCTTGAACTTAGGAACTGAGAGATTTTGACCTCAGCTGAAGTCGAGTCGGACACTTAACCAACTGAGCCACCCAGGTGCCCTAAAAACTTTTAACATTGTTTCAGATTGACTTTGGATATGCAGGAAGAAATCCCACCATATATGCCCAGTGTGAGGTGAGGTTATGTTTCCAATTTAATGAACTGCTCAAGTGGCAAGAAGCACAGGCAGGAAGGAGCACATGCAGCCAGTTTTGTACTTCCACCCCTGGAGTACACAGCAGGGGCATGTAGCTGCCTGTGATACTGTCCAAGGATGGCAAGGTCTTACTAGGTCTGAAAAACTCAACCTGTAATATGCCACTGTCCTTTTATACTCTGAGTTTATGTCACCATTTGAAAAAGCACAGACCAGCAATTTAATGAGGGATCGGATCATGTCCTGGGAAGCAGACTCAGCATCAGATACGCTATACCTTATTTCTGCGGAGAAAGCAGAATGAATGTCTAGATATACCTAAAAAATGCCTCTGCTTCCAATTCTCCAACATTCTGGGCAGACAATTCCCCTGCACCTACTATGTCAACCAATTGATAAGAAAATGGCAAACCTCAGGGCCCCCGCTGGCTCATTTGGTAGAGCATGAGGCTCTTGATTTCAGGGTCATGAATTCAAGCCCCACGTTGGGCATGGAGCTTACAATGAATAAATGAATAAAAAATAAACAAGTAAATAAATAAACAAACAAATAAAATAATAAAACTATTAAAACCAAAGATAAGATTTTGTATAAATTCAAGAATTTGACACATACTGATTCAATAAGTTCTAAATTCTAACATATTAAATTCATGAAATCTTGCAATTACTTTATGTCTAAATGTGATACCCAAATACATTTTTTTCTGCTATAATAACATCAAGCTTCTCAAATTGATTTATCAAGTTCAGAAGAAAGAAATTAAGAAAAGAAAGACAATTATAACTGACCTTTATATAACATAAGCATTGTGTTGGCAGGCTTTGTATGACATGCTCTCCAAAGGCTTATAAAAGCCAAATTGTCATCAGTATCTCTTATGGAAAAGAAGGAGTGAGTGATCAAAAATATTAAGTCACACAAACTCACTTAAATAGAATTACTACAGTCAGGGTCTTGCTTGAAGAAAAGCAAGGTACACCATTCCTCTTTTTACTTTCAAAGACAAAGGTTGTGCCAAGGGCTTGGAATCTTGTTGCTGCTAATAATAGCTCTTTAAGACATGCATTGAACTTGTCTCACCAAAGCAGGTGTTTGACATATAGAGGCTTGCCTGCAGTACTATCAAGTTTTATTATAGGGGACCAATCCTCCAAAGATACCTTTCTTGTGAACAGAATTTAACTTGATCTATCTTTTCGGGAAGGTAGATATTTGTGACTATTGTCTCAAAATAAATAAAAAGGTTAAATAAAAGTGGTAAGCAACTCTAATTAAGGGATACACTATAGTTTCACTTTGTGAAATTTATTATTTGTGATACTATTATAAACATTTAGTTAAGCCTACTCACTCAGTTATCTGTTACTAACCAAGAACTACTAATCACAAAATACATCAAGTGGTTTCATTTCCACATTTTCAAGAATCATACATCATTGCAATACTGTGGTAAGATAAGAGCATCTAAAATGGACAAATTATTTCTTGTATAAATACATCAAAATATGTCTAATTAACTATACATAAAGTCACAAATAAGTCATGCCTGCCTTAGTGCAATGAAGTTATAGAGCACCTTTGGAGAAACACAATAGTAACAGTGATAAGTATGACTTTATTTTTCTTATTAGACTATACATGGTTTGAGCTAACACTGATTGGGTGCTTCCTATGCTCCAGTCGCATATACTTTGTGGGAAATAACTCATTTAATCCTCAGAAAAAAAAAAACTATGAGACAAAAATCATCACTGTCCTCACTTTATGGATAAGTTACAGAAAGTTTAATTAACTTTTCTAGACACAGCTAGTAAGGACTGAAACTGCAATTTGAAACTGGGGAGTCTAGTTTGAGAATAAGTCTTTTCAACCACTATTTGTATAATTTATTTAGATACATAATTTAGAATTTATAGACTCTTATTCATGATATATCAGAATAATCTTTTACATTTAAATAGTGGAGACCATGCAAAATAGTTCAGTTTGTTTAAGAGGACACTGGATGCAAACCAGCTCACTAATGTACAATTGTCATGGGAAAAGAAGATGTTTCTGAATCATTGTACTCTGGAGAAACTGGATGTTATTTTATTAAAAGTCCAAGGAGCTTAATTTCTAAAGGATAAGCTGAAAAACAAGTGTGTGTTCCCTCATTAGAAAACCAAATAATCAAGTTTTATTTCTTAAAGATAAAGAAGATCAAAATAGCCCCCTTGGATCTAACCTGTGGTTCCAGGAAAGAGAAAAATAGCAAGTGTGATGATTAGATCATTACACTGCTCCATCCGGGAAAATTCTGTGATTTAATGCAAGGCAGTATATAAAGAGAATCACTACATTACTGGCTGAAAATCTGAAATGGAGATGTAGAGCCTAACCACTTTTTTTTTTTCTGGAAGAACTAAAATGTGTTGGAAGAAAGAGTTCAATCTATTTTTAAATTGCTAACATTTGACATTATCTCTTTTTAAGCAATTATATTATTGCTTAAACCAAAGTTGCATTAACCAAGAAAGAAAATGTAAAATCTTTTGTTCTGTTTACACTTTTCTCTTGTTCATACTGCACCAGAGCCTCCCCATTGCTAATTCTTTTCTGATAATAAACTGAGTTTTTGTATAATCTCTTTTAGGTCACCTAAGCAGTAATGCACAAAACTGTATAACCATGGCTGAAAGAAATAATGATGTCCCTTAATATCTAGCTGGCTATCAAAGAGTGACTAAGGGGGGCGCCTGGGTGGCGCAGTCGGTTAAGCGTCCGACTTCAGCCAGGTCACGATCTCGTGGTCCGTGAGTTCGAGCCCCGCGTCAGGCTCTGGGCTGATGGCTCAGAGCCTGGAGCTTGTTTCCGATTCTGTGTCTCCCTCTCTCTCTGCCCCTACCCCGTTCATGCTCTGTCTCTCTCTGTCCCAAAAATAAATAAATGTTAAAAAAAAAATTCAAAGAGTGACTAAGGTACCATAAGAATTAATCTCAAATAATCCTAGTGATATTTGTAGATCTTTTAAAAACTGATGAATATACCTGTACCTTTAAATTATCTGAAGAGCATTTTTGCCATATATTTGGGTTACTTAGCACTTTAATTTTTAAAAAGGAAAAAAATAGATACCTTTTACCACAGAAGTATCCCAGCTGGATGTAGGATTTGAAATGAACATTTTTAAATCTGGTTTGTATCTACCTAAAAATGAAATATATTCAGTCTTCCATTCATTCTACATTTTCCCAACTTCTTGAATTATGAGAAATCTGCAAAGAATTTATAGGGAAGATACTCTAAGGATGTCTCTAACATGATAGCTTTTTACTCAGGAACTGATTATATAGTAAGATTAGAGAGTTAGACTTGTCCTAAAGCCTTCTTAGCTAGCACTCTTTAAATATTAGATTTTCCAAGTCTAATTCATAAGCACTATACATATATGTGAGGTAGAAAAAATATACATAAGCACATATACAAAAATGTGAGGTAGATTGCAATAATATTTTTCTGAAATCAGATCAAAACATTTAAATCAAATAGTTGACATTAAAAAAAACAAAACCAGGTTATTTATATTTTAATAAAGTATACTATATAATCTATCATTACTTTTAGATAATAGCAAACCCGTAAGAGAAACTTTATTTCTAAAATAAATTTTCACCCAAGAAAATATTTACATGTAATTAATTCCACTCCAAGGTATGACTAATGTTTTCAATGAAGATTTAGTATACTTTTCTTTAACAAATATATGGCTCATTCTGCCTTAAGATATGTAGTTCATTATTTCATGTGAATGTATTTAGACCAGTGAATGTATAATGAACAGTAGTAATGACACAGAAATAAAACAATATAGTTTTATTATCATAACTAATTATCCACTAGTAAAACTAAAAATTAAACTATGGAAAGGTGAAGTAGATGGATAGATAGATGGGTACAGAGTCATGACAAAATCAGGAGAGGACAGCCCAGTGCTTTTAACTCATTGGTTGTCATATCTCTGCACTGAAACATGTTTTAAAATAAGATGGACCTGATACATAAAGACAAGAATAATCTTATAAACAGTTTTTGAGAGTATATACATAGTCAACTTTCTGTGTTCAAATGGTGCAAAATAAAGAAGTTGTGCCAAAGGTACTATTTTCATTCTCACTGGAGCTTTTGATCAAGACTATAACCATAGAAATATATTTTTTAGATCCCGGCTTCAGAAAAGCCCAGAATGCAAGCTTAATTTGCAAGCACAAAATAATGTCACAGTGACAAAACATCAGACTCGATATCAATTTAATTTATTGGTTAATAATGTAAGCAATAAGAAGAGCTAAATTTAACACATACTTAAGGCAGCCTCTGCTGAATGATTTGAATTAACATGAATGATATTAAGGATATTTAAATACATTTGTTCCTTAAACAATTTGTCTAAGAATTTTGGACTCTGTTTTGGGAGAATCCTGCAGGAAGTTTAATGCAGTTACTTTTGTTTAACAGGAGTAAGCAGAAGTAGTCTAAAATCAAAACTTGTAGCCCTGCTTAAGGTATGCAGCTTAATCATAGAATAACACAGTCACAGAATTACTTACAGTCTAGTTGAGCCCTCTTATATTGAAGGTAAGAAAAGGAAGGAAAATCCAGAATCATGGAAAGAATTACCAAAGAGCCCTCAGTAAACTGGGAAAGGCAAAATTTTAAACAAAGCCCAAGTTTCCTATCAGTAATCAAGGTCGTAGCCATACTTAGAAATGAATAATTAATCTTCTAAATAATTTCCTGATATTCTTTCAATTGATCTCACATTTTCCTCTTTTTTAAAGAAAAATCAGATTCTTGTTTTCATTTGTTAACATATATGCTTATGAATTAGAATAAATTCTAATGTTCATTGGGTGCTAACTAATGAAACGTATTCATTTACTTTCAATTGAGAATTTAATACATTCAAGGAGCATTTGTGATACAGAAGCATTTACTTTGATGTTCAAGTTATATACCCTCAGAAAACTCACATAAAATACACAAATAATGATTGTGAAAGGGAACAACTAAAAGTACCTAAAGAAAAGAAACCTTACGTGTAACTTGTGAATTGAGAACAAAGAGTTGTAGTTCTAAAAACTTGATGTGCATAAGACTCATGTAGGAAACTTGAATGTGGGTTAAAATGCAGATTTCTTGTCCTCATTTTTAGAAAACTAAATACAGTAGGCCTGGGCTGAGGCCTGGGATTTGCATATTTAATGAGAACCACAAGTGATTCTGACACAGGTAAGCTTCAGATCACACATGGTGAATCATTGCAAAGGGCCTGCTTCAAGATAAGGAGAAAGAATGACAAGATCATGAAGAACACAGTTTTAGAGATGTTTCTAGAAAAAATGGATAAAATTTGGGTACGTGAAGATGAGTGAAGGGCAATTAAGGAAGAGAAAGAGAATAAGCAAAGTCATAAGAACAAGAAGATGCAAAGTGAGTCAGGAAATGGGTAGTGGCCTAAACTGGCTAATGCTAAGACTGAAAGAGTTATATGAGAGATGGTTGTAGGTTAAGAGGAAACTGATTAGGGCCAGTAATGTCAAACCATTGACACTAATAAGTGATAGGACATTCCTAAAGGTCTCTGAGCAGGTAAAAGCTTAATTCAAAGTTAGGGGAATGGGTTGGAGGAAATAGAGTCAAAGCCATGAAAGGAGATAAGATGGCCAAGGGAATCAAAGTAGAGCAAGATGAAGAAGGGCAAGGAAATAACACTGAGGACTGTCTATATTTGCTGTCTAGAAAAAGAGGACATAAAGGAAGAAAATAGAGGAGTGATGAGATAATTAGATAACTAAGAAAAAGTTTATCAAAGACCAAAAGGTTTGGGTCAGGGGCAAAGCACTGCAGCGTACAGGAGAAGGGATAGCTCATTACACTGCCCAAGGGCATCATTTTCCCTCTCTAGGCCACGAGTAGAGGTTCAAAAAAGAGGAAGAATTGTCATATTCATATTCTGTGCAGACTGAAGACTGAAAAAAATGATGGGATTTTACTGAAGGATGGGGCTTTGATGAGAGTAGATGAAAGAGCTATCACATGTGATGGTATCATAATTGCACACAGCAGGAAAGCAAGGAGTGGAAGATTTAAAGTATAGTGCCCAATTATATGAGAGGCAAGAAGGGGCAGGAAATTGATGGAGGAGTTTACAGAACCCAACAATCTGAAAATTTGCATGAAGGTCTGGTAGCCCTTGTTCAGTTTTTAGAATCTTCCTTTCTGGTCCTTTTTTCTGTGGCTCCCGTTGGGAAGGAGGGGGAAGAAAAGTAGAAGTGCCCAGTGACTGCTCCAAAATCCTTTCCTCGCACATAATATGTCTTGTAAAGCACTTCCAGAACTCTGATGTTTACACTGCAATATGCCAACACACTCCCAGCTGGTCCAGGGCAGGGCACTTAATTTTTGAGTTTCAATTTCTGCATCTGTATGAAATGTGGATCACAGTCCTTGCCACTTATGCCATATTACTTGAGGAGGATGTCACAAGAATCAGTGAGAGAGTGACTCTAGGGAACCTTAAAGCCAAGTGGGGAGAACTGCATTAAGTGTTAAATAATTTCTTCATATTAAACTAGGTTTCTTAAAAGAAATCTTAAAAGAAAAAAAAAATCAGAGAATTTAAGAAGAAAACATGGCTAGCAAGCCACTTATATTGGGTCATAGGGGGGTTTAAAAAAATATTTTCTCAGGGTGCCTGGTGGCTCAGTCGGTTTGAGCATCCGACTTCAGCTCAGGTCATGATCTCATGGTTCATGAGTTTAAGCCATGCCATTGGGCTTGCTGCTGTCAGTGCAGAGCCTGCTTCAGATCCTCTGTCCCCCACCTCTCTCTGCCCCTCTCCTATTCACTCTTTGTCTCTTTCTCAAAAATAAACATTAATTTTTTTAAATAAAACTAAAAAAAGTATTTTCTCAATTATACCTTTACATGAAACCAAATGTATTTTTAGCAGTATAGTTGTCTTTTAGGAAGAAAAGCTAATTAAATTTCCTAAAAAGTATGGTGGCAAGCTCATAATTTACCAGTTTTTCAGAATGTTAGTTCTTGTGGCTCATAGAACCTAAGCTACAAAAGTAATCTTTATGTGAATCCAAAGAGAAACTAACAGACCTAAAAATGGCCATGTCTGGGCATGGATTTCTGAGCACTAAAATATTACTTTAGAACTATTTTGATGTTAACTTTTGAACAAATCGGGTTTATATATTGCTCCCTTTCTAGATTCCCCATTGCTCTTTCTAAACAGTGCCTGTCATGGCACTTAACAACATTTGTTCCACAGCTGCCTACTGGGTACTAACTGCATGTTGGACACTATGCTGAATGTTGGAGAGAAGAAGTTAAAGCAGACATCCTCTGCCCTTGGAAGTTCAGAACCCAGCCCTCTGATTAGCTGCAGACCTTACTGGATCATGTTATACTCCAGGAGCTCCCTTTATATAGGGTTCTATCATTGTCTTCTATATGTTTTTCCCAGGCTTGTTAGAAGATAATTTGGATATAAATCACAATCTTTTTTTAAGGTGAGAAGCAATGTGTTCTCTCACTATCTAACAATTTTTGGTTCATTTTGGTTGATTCTTGGAATAAATATGATAATCAGTTGCTAATACCAATTAACTACTTAATTGGTACAAATTGGTGTACAAAACATCAACTTTACTTTCCAAAGTAAACTTATCAAGATATAAGATGAATTGGAAAAAATCTGATTCCACTATGTGTCTTGGATGTTAGGAACAATTCCACAACAATCTATCAAATCTTTTATAGAAATAACAGAGGAAGCTTTTAGTAACTACTAGTACTACAGTTTATAGTACTAGTTCATATTTTCTGTTGTCATTTCAGTTTTGTCAGTGTTTGTAAAACTAAATATAATCAAAAGGTTTGGAATGGGTTTAAGACTTTTGAGTATTATCAAGTTAATATACCTATAAATGCCACACTGGAATGTATCTTGGTCTCCATTTTGTTTAAGCTAAACAATTAGAAGTAGTTGGATTAAAAATCTTTCCCATAGGGATGCCTGGGTGGCTCAGTCGATTAAGCAGCCAACTCTTAATTTTGGCTCAGGTCATGATCTCACGATTTATGGGTTTGAGCCCTGGGTCAAGCTCTGTGCTGACAGCAATGAGCCTGCTTGGGATTGTGTCTCTCCCTCTCTGTCTGCCCCTTCTCTCAAAAAGAAATAAATAAACATGAAAAACAAATCTTTCCCATAGCCCCTATATTTGACATAACAATAATTCAAATGAATATAAGAGGTACAATAAAAATATAAGCCAAATTAGTAAACAACTCAGTACCACTTTCTTTAAGTTGAAGTTAGAAGGAAAAAGAGAAGGACCAGGTAGGGACATAATAACTGGGGGTACTGGCAACACTAAAGTCACATTTCAAAGTATAAAATGTTTTGTACCTTAAGTAATATAAAGGAAAATATTTGTCTGAAGTAATAAAGCAATCTAGAATGCAGTTTATAAAATTGATGCAGTATCATATGCTAGATCAGCTTAAACATGGATTTCAACCAATTTACAGTTGTATAAATTATAAGCTGAATGAAAATATAAAGACCCAAATAATATGTGATAACAATAGTTGATGAGAAGTATATCTTTTTAGGCATCCTTTAGAAATCCAATTTTTATTTTCTCCTTTCCTATATGATTACTAAAAATCTTAATTTTGGGGGGGGGAGGGAGTATATATGTTAATGTTAAAATAATTCTGTTATTTTAAACAAATGAAGTGCCCTTGAACATAATCCATGAAATGATCAGTGCTTTTTGTATCAGCATGTGCTAGTATACTCATGTATCAGTTCCTATTTCTTTCAGTCTGATATTGACTTACCTTGGCTGAAATAAACTGATGCTCTGACTCATTTAGCCGAAATAGTTTGACAAACCAGTAGGAAGAAGGGAAAGAAAGCAGTAGGAGGGGACAAAGAAAGATGGAGAGAATAGCAGAGGCATTTTACAGTTTATAAAGATGTGAGTGGACTAGTGTGTGTGTGTGTGTGTGTGTGTGTGTGTGTGTGTGTGTGTGCACGCGCATTTGCAAGAGAGAGAGAGAGCACCATGTGCTACAAGCTCTGTGATGGGGCTGGGACTGTGTCTTAAACTACAACAGTTACCTGGACATATATTACTTGATCCTCAGCATATGCAAATTTGTAATACTTGAGAGCAGACTTTACTACACTCTAAGTGCCCATACAGATACCTCAAAATGTAATATGATCCTATGCATTATAGTTTGCTATGACAATGAGATCTTCCAGGGCAATTGTATGGTTCTTTATCAATAAAAGATTTTTCATAGATGGCACTGTACAAGTCACAGTCTGTAAAATATAAAAAAAGAAAAGTAAATTTGCTTCCTACTTTAGGATGGAATTGAAGCATACATAGAAAATATGGGAGTCATAATATCAATGATATTGTGGAGTTTTACTTTTGATTTTAATGAAAGCCAATCCTTGGTCAAATGCTATAGTGTAGGAACTTGGCAACAGATCAAATCATGCTTACTGTCAAACAGTAATGTTCAGTGAGTTTATCTGACTTCAATAGAGCCTACACATCTGTTACCTTTAAGTCCAGTCATTTGTTTATACCACATAGATTTATTTTTATTTTTTTTTAAAATTTTTTTTCTCAACGTTTTTATTTATTTTTGGGACAGAGAGAGACAGAGCATGAACGGGGGAGGGGCAGAGAGAGAGGGAGACACAGAATCGGAAACAGGCTCCAGGCTCCGAGCCATCAGCCCAGAGCCTGATGCGGGGCTCGAACTCACGGACCGCGAGATCGTGACCTGGCTGAAGTCGGACGCTTAACTGACTGCACCACCCAGGCGCCCCTATACCATATAGATTTATTAAGAGCCTAACATGGACAGCGACTATTCTATGCTCTGGGAATACAGCTAAGAACAAAAGAGACTCCCTGCCTACCAGGAGTTTATTGTCTAGTGACTAAGACTAAAAATAAACATAAAATATAATGCAAAATTGTGATAAGTGCTAAGAAGAAAAATACAGTGGAATGCAGATAGGTAGGGATTGTCATAGTGGCAGAGTGATAGGGTAGTGAGGAAATTCTAGATAGGGTAGTGAGGAAAAACCTAAGAAGACGACAGTTGAGTGAAGTTACAATTTAATGTGATCTTACTTGGTTTCTACACTCATTCTATTCTTACATTTGTGTAAGTATAGGTCACTTGAGAATAATCTGCATTGAGAATGCTAATTTTTTGCAAGTTTCTGGCAAAAGCAGTTGATGAATTAAGCAACTTAAACATTAAAAACAAGGAGCACCTGGGTAGCTCAGTTGGTTAAGCGTCCAACTCTTGATTTTGTCTTAGGTCATGATCTCATGGTTTGTTGGATTGAGGCCCACATCGTGCTCTGCACTGACAGTGCAGAGCCTGCTTGAGATTCTCTCTCTCTCTCCCTCTCTCTCTTCCCCTACCCTGCTCATGCTCTCTCTCTCTCTCTCTCTCTCTCAAAATAAATAAATAAACATTTAAAAAATATTAAATACAAAAAAGCAAATCTTAGAAAGATGAAAATGATCTTAATTTGAGACTGTAAAATTAATATTAAATAGCCTCATTAAAAAATTACCTTCAGGTAATCATTCTTTCATTTAAAAGCATTATTTCTTTCAGTACCCACCATATGTTATATTCCACAAACTAGCAGTAACAAGATACATGATGGTTCCTACCCAATAGAACTAAAATTCTATTCACATAGCTGAGATAGAGAAATCAAACACTCTTTGCCTGCTGTCACTGTAATCTGAGTTAAAGATATCAAAATTGGTTGTCTATCTTCCTCTGATCCTCTTTTACATGTGAAAAAATTCACCTCACTCTTCCTTTTTGTGGCATTGCTCCTTGTACATTTCCCCAAGATATAAGTAGTTCACAGGCTTACTGAAAAGGAGTACAAAATGAGAGAATACTATAGATATGGTTTTGTAGTCCCATCAGCATCGGTCATTTGCAGTGATATTAGATGATATCTACAATGATATTGATGTATGATTCATTAAGTCTTTATAGTGTGTTAGATACTCTGTAACACTGTACCTGCAGTACTATTAACTTGTACCATGACCATGTTGATTATTTTTCATAGCTGAGTAAAATGAAGCTCAAAGAGATGAAGGTGAAGGTGAAGATCTTCAAGATTAGGTGATTCATAACAGAGAAGTCTGAATTCAGAATCAGACCAGTCTATTGCTGATGACCAAACCACTGGGCTACAAATTAAGAAAAAAATAAACAAGATGAGATTTGCTCCCAAGGATTTGAGAAATTAAAACAAATTACAAAAGTGACATATCATAAAACAGATTAGGGTTTGAGCAAATTTCCTCAAAAGGTTAAACTGGTTCTTAGGTGGGAGCAAAATCAAAGAGAAGATATTCATCTATTTGATAAAACAAAAGGTCAATCAGGATGGAGTTAAGCTAGTATTAAAATAACATCAAAAAGAATTCCAAAAGCATATGTTGGCATAGCCCATGCAAGCACTGTTTAAGAGAGAAGGTATCCTGGTTAACAGACTCAAAAGTATTGCAGTCCAATTCATTCATTCATTCAATTATTTTTTTTAATGCCTACTATATTTTAGATGTCATATTACATGCTGAGGATACAGCACTGAACAAGATCCACAATGGCCCCCATCTTCAAGAAACTTATTTCTAGTAGGGATTTCTATCCAGAGAGGATTCTAGATGAATGTTTCAAACTATCTTTGTCTGATACAAGGAAGTATTTGAATCACAGAACTCTTCTTATTCTGAACATATGTAGACCTGGTAATCTTCTAACTACAATTGGATTCCTGTGTAGATATTTTATAGTAGAATGTGTTTTTGTGTGTTTTTTTTTGTTTATGTTTTTGTTTTTGTTTTTTGCCAATCTGAGATTTCTGGTCTACATTATAATGACCTATCTGGAAGAAATTAATAAATAGTTTAATTTATATGTCATGAAATCAACCAACTATGGGCAAACTGACAAAAATAAATTTAAACTTCTGAGGTTCAGAGACAGATTTGGACCCATGGTAAACTCATTAAGAGAATGCCACTTTGAGAGGCATTTTCTTGGAGGAAAGTCAAACAGACAGGTATCCCAGCCTTTTATTTGATCATTGCACTATTATCTTTTAAATTAAGCCCAATTCAAATTATAATAAATAGAGAAGTTAAGGTTAAAATGTTTACTATTCAAAATAATTACAAATTATGTGATTAGAGATATTTGTAACTTTCTACTCGAGAAAAGTATTCCATGCTCTCAAAAATAATTTTTAATATAGATCTTGGATTTTTATACCCATAGGTACCATCTTGTGTCATATGAACCACAATAAATAAATTTCTCCCTCTTTTGGAGCACCTGGGTGGCTCAGTTGGTTAAGCATCTGACTCTTGATTTGGGCTTAGATCATGATCTCACAGGCTCCCGAGATTTCAGCCCCATGTGGGGCTATGTGCACTGACTGCACAGAATCTGCTTGGAATTCTCTCTCTCCCTCTCTCTTTGCCCCTCTCCCACTCATGCTCTCTTTCAGAATAAACATTAAAAAAAATTTCTCCTTGTTTTGATTTTCTCCAATGACTTAAAGCAAGTTAACACTTCCCTAGTCATCAGTGTTCAACAGGAACTAATTCCACAAATCTGAAATGTTGATTGGGACCTAAGTACCTTTCTTCTAAGCCACCAATATAAACAAACAAACAAACAAACAAACAAACAAAAATAACCAACTAAAGGTACAACTGGAATCATAATTATTAATTAGGAAGCTTTACAGAAGGATATCTTCATTGATTATTCATTAATGATATCTATAATTGGTTCTATTTTTATTGCTATACAATTGAAAAAGGGAGCTTTTAATATGTAGAACTTCAGAAATCATTGAGATAGTCAAGATGTATACACAAGGGCATGTTAAGTCAGTGACAAATGGTGACTTGGATACAACCACAGGGATTCCAATTAAAGCTGATTTTTAGAGCCATACATTAAAACAAACACAATTACATATCACCATGTAGTCTTTGCATAGTAGTCTCTTTACTGAAACATAGACAAATACGTTAAATATTATTGAGATGCAGAAGTGATAAGAAAAGAAACTAGATGAGATAACAAGACTTTAGGTTTGTTAATGTTCTCTTTGGCTTCCTTCCTGTCTGGGTAGTAGAAAGATGTATTCTGCTGAAGTTTCTGAATATCCAAAACTGTGTAAGTCGCTTCTGAAAACAACCTCAAAATCTCTAATTACACTTCAGGTTCCTCAGTAAAATAACTTTCTGTTTAATAAATATCTCCTTAAATTTTCATAAGGCAGCCAATTTTTCTCTATAAAAAATTCTTCCTTAAAAAAAAGTTCTTTGCAATGTTCTATAACCCATTCTCCCTTTAAGTCCAACTTCTCAATTCATAACAAATTACTTCCTTTTAGTGAATCAGAAGTGCTGTTGTAATCTTTTTATGTGGCATATTTTTAAGCACTTACAAATAAAGTGAGAGTGTATTTATAGAGAATGAAAAATAAGAAGAAGAATTAGTTCAGGTAAATATGACATTAGAAACAGTAAAACAATTAGAATTATATAAACTGCTTTTGAACACTACTGCTGTATCCTACACCATCTGTGTCTACTTTGTTGATCATCAAAAGCTTATCTCTATTTGGTTTCTCCACTCTGGAATGCAGCCTGAGAATAATTTTGAATAGGAAAGCAAGCAGTGAAAACAAATAAAGGGTTACATTCATTACCAGACATTTGAAGGAAAAAATGAAATGGTGGCACAAAATTGAGCTGTGAGTGAACAACATTATAATCCCCAAATCCCTAATATCTACTAGCTGGCTGAAGGAGTAAGAGGATCCCACTGAAATATTATTTTCAGTGAAAGTACTTCTTATCAAACTGGTATTAGCAGAGGCTCTGGAGGTCGTACATTTTCTAGCTTTCATATTATAGAAGGTACTCCAGAAATAATCACCTGCAGAGATCTTACACCCTTATTATAATTCCTTGCTATTACCAGCATCCGATTTTGCTCCAATGAAAATATCTAGGAGATCATAGTGTACCTCTAAACACTGACGCTATCTTTTTTGATCCTCTGTACACCTAATTGTGGCTTTTACATGGTTATGGATTTAAGTATGTTGTTCTCCCAGTCTTTTGGGTTAGGTACCTTTTAGAATCTGATTAAAAACTATGCATCTTCTCATGCATACATGTATTCACATACAACATTTTGCATACATTTTCAGGGATTCATAGCTCTGTATAAGCTAATCCATGCACTCCAGGTCAAGAGCAGAAGCTTGAAGTTAAAAGATGAGGGAAGAATAGGTATTTTATATTGCTGAGTTGAAAAATAAATTTAAAAGCAAGGAATAAAACAAATAGAACACACACACAATAGAAAGAAGAAAAAGAAAGAAGAGAAAGAGAAAGAAAGAAAGAAAGAAAGAAAGAAAGAAAGAAAGAAAGAAAGAAAGAAAGAAAGAAAGAAAAAAAGAAAGGGAGAGAGAGTAAGGAAAGGAAGGAGGGAGGAAGGAAGGAAGGAAAGGAAAATCCTGAAAGTGTTCGTGTTTATATCTGGTAGGAAGCACACCTCAAATCATCTTATTCTAGCTGTCATTTATGTTATCATCACTTAAGGATAGGTAGGTCAATGAGGAAAAAGACCCTTCTGTTTGTCTCTCTAGGATTTAGCCTGGGTCAGGGACAATGGCCTACATTCTATCACTTAAAAAACTGTGATATGTCCATATGACCCAGATACGTCCTACAAGGACTGATTTCCAAACGAAAACTTAGGACATATGGTCTGACACCTTAAGTGTATTTATGGAAACAGTACAGTCTAGGAAAGCCTACAATGTCAGGTAGGTGTGTCCATTCTCTGATGAGACTCCTCATCTCACCTAAAACTTCTAACTAATCCATAGCTGCTCTGCAATTATGTGTACTAATGCCTACAATTTACTTTGAAATACATAAAAAATAAAATGAATTGGTGGATGGATACAGAAGTGATGGGTTTTATATATGTGATAAAGCAAAGATAGTGAAACAATGGTAGAGTCCAGGTGTACAGATACCCACTTTAAAATTCTTGCAACTTTTCAAGATGTATGAAATTTTAATTTTGGCAAAAATACAAAGAAAAAAGAAAGGAATAAAAATATGACAAAAGAGATACTCCAAATTGTTAATAGTGGTTACAGTTGAGGGTAGAATTATGGATGATATTTATTTTATTATTTCTGGATATCTCATTTATCTACATTCATCCTACAAAAATGTTTTTAGGTAATACATAATAACATGCTTTATAAAGTATTTACAAATCAGACTGCTACAAATTAGACTGGTGGAACACAGGTATTTTTGTTAAGGACAGACATGGGATGTGATTTGCAAAGCAGGTGTGGGGCTGTGTCATTCCAGGCAGTGGAGTTTATCTCTGAAGGTAACTGGGTGGGAAGGAGGATTAGCCTAAAAGGGCTATGCGAAGAAACGGCATAATGGGATTAAGGTTGTTTTAGTTTGTTTTTAATGAATTCTGGAAAAGAAGGAATGGAATGGGATGGAGAAAGAGGTACAGTGTATATAGGAGGTTAATGAGGAAACCCAGTATTCTATGTATCAAAATCTTCAGTAACTTTGGTCAATTACATAACACAAGCAGAACTGTTCTAAAAGACAATGAGCACAGAAGCTCTGACACCAATAACCACAAAATATCTGAGAATACATCAGAGTGGGGCAATATTCTGCTGTACTAACCTACTTCACAATACTGTCTTGCCCTACTCCTTGGTGGGAAGCAGGAAAAGAGAGGGAAACCTCTTTGGGGCAGTTTCGTTTTCTAATATATGTGAATAACAGATGGATGTTCTTGAAAATACTTACAATCATGCGCATGTGTGCACACGCAAACACACACACACACGGCCATGATTGCTTTATTTGAGCCTTTTAAACACATATTAACAGTGAAAATACAGTAATAAAATTCTAGTAAAATTACTATTCTTTCTGAGTTCCATGTTACTTTCTGATTAAACAAATTCAGTGAAATCAATAGTTTTTTCAAGAAAAAAACACACAGAGAAGTAGCGTTAGAAAATAATTCATCTAATGTTTGCATTATAGTAAAGATTTTGCCCCCAAAATATTGTGATATATTTGTCGTTGGGAATTGGAGGACAAGATCTTTATTTACATTATGTTATAATGTCAAACCACCATTGAGACAATGATCACTTTTTTATGCTTTTAGCAGAATATATGTAACTATAAGACCAATTTCTTACCACTAATATAAGAAAAGTTGTCTTTTCATTCTACTGAAGTACAAGTATAAAGAAACATCTTTAAAACATAAGGAAATGACAAATTTTTATTTAATACAAGGTTCCAAATGTAGTAGTCATGTACCCGAAAATGGTAATTGACTGAAAAACAAGCGGCAAAGAAAAATCCTATTTCTTTTCTAAATTCATATACTGTCTCAGTAAATGTAAAATGCACAATAAATTGTAAACATAACAACATAAATGGATTGGGCTTATTTTCCTCATATCGTATAAGAACAACAATAGATGGATGATACCATCTATTGCTTATGAATGAGAATTTGGACAGAGTAATCAGAAGCAGTAAGATAAGGATGACAAAATATGTTTGACAAACTATGTTTTTTCTCTAATTCTCTCCATACAGCATCAAATACAGCAGCCTATGATCACTGCAGCTGCCAGGAGGTAAATGGAAGTTGGTACCATCATCTGAATCTATTTTCCCTTGTTTTTACAATAGGTAGAAAATAGAATGTATATGGAGACATTCAAATAGCACCAGAAGAGCCTCTGAATGCCTGGGATTAGAAGAGAACACTAAAATCTAAGGAACCAGGAAGAAAGTAGTTGCTTGGGGAGTCTAAGTTTCTGACCTACCTCAGCTAGTCATGATTTGTAAGACCCAAGACAAAATGGTGTGGTATATTAACTACATTTATGGCCCAAGTTATTCATCCTTTCTGTATTCACTCATTTTGTCAAGTAAATTTTGAGTTCTTCCTGTAAGGGTGGAGTACATTTGACCACCCTGTGTAATCTGCTTTGGCCAGCCGACTGAATCGGAAGTGACAGTGTAACAATCGCAAACCTGGTCTCAAGGGGCTTTATGTGTTTCTGTTTTCCTTCTTATACTTTTGCCACTGCTATGAGAAGGCACACACTGATTAGAGGGTTGGTCCCAAGAAAAGGATGAGAAACATGTGGGACAGAGCTGTGTCAGCTAAGGTATGCCAACCAAGCCTGGTCTAGAACAGAGCCCATGGTCAACGAGCAGATATGTGAGTGACCACAGCAGATACCAACAGAACCACTCAATCAAACCCAGCCTGCATATGTGTTAAAAAAAATGTTCTTTGTCATATGCCACAGAAGTATTTGTGATTATTGTGTTATATATCAGTTAGATTTGCTGCATCTGTGGGCAAATTACTCGGCTATGATTTTTTTAACTGACATTTTAAATGCAGTAGAAAACTCACATTATAATGTTTATCAAAAAAACTTCTATTTCTTTGTTTTACCTTTGTTAGAGAAAGTCAAGCCACTACATTATTTGATGGTACCACATATGAGCAATCTTGATGAAGCACTTTAATAAAAGTGAGTGTCTACAGAGCTCCCCTGAAGTTTTATGCCCTTTTCAAGGAAACAACATGCCAACAACTAACTGAACCATGATATGGGAGAAATAAAATACACTATAATTTCAATTTTAATTTCTTTATGCAAAACATTCAACAAGCTCTAAATAACTTGCCTGTTTTTTGCTGTGTTGGTCTGAACTGTCTTTTTCAAATATTCCATGCAATACTTTCATGATACACTTTTTAAAAGCTATTCCATCATTATGCAACTTATTAGAATGCATTGATTTTCTTGGTTCCATCTTATATATAATACTTTTCAGAATTATCCAACACAGAAGGCTGCAATTTTGGATGATTCACACTGTCACTGAACAAATTATTGTGAAACATGGTTACTAATGATTTCCTTTCTGTGTTGGGTGAACTTCCAAGTAAATTCAGATATATTTAATTGAATTTTGATTTCTTTTTAAATTTTAAATTTAATTATGTGAAATTAACAAGGGGAGTAGCCTTTTTTATAATACCATTTCACTTAGCTTAATATTAGAAATTTTGTATTTCTAGTGTATGTAGCCAACAAACTATAGGGAAGTGGACCAAAAGTATGCGAGATAGCAGAGAGAAGATAGGCTCTTTCTAGATATAACAATCTTTATTATGTACTCTGCACAGTAGAGATTTTTTTAAATAAAATTTTGGATCAAATGCTTAAGATTTAATATACAGAATAGATATACAAAACATTAATAAGACAAACTCATAAGTCAGTACAAAAAGAGATATGATTGTGTGTGTGTGTGTGTGTGTGTGTGTGTGTGTGTGTGTGTGTTATATTCCCTATAGCTAAGGAATATCAAATGTACCAATATCTAAAAAGAATCACATACAAAGTTAAATTGATACTCTCAATACACTCCCTGGAATTCTTTGAAAGTGAGAAAATAGCCAATTAGCTTTCCAATGAGTATCTAAGGATACATATATTATATATAAATATATATATTCTTATATAATTCTTATATAATTACATGTATATTAAAAGAAACTTGGAGATGCATTTTTCAGTAGGTTAGATATTTATTCCAAAAGTAAGAATAACTACCATGACTTTAGAGGAGCTGTTGCTGAACAAAGATTAACATTAGGGAAAAAAAAGGGAACAGAAATATACATTTTTGAGAATCTATTACCAGATTTCAATGTCAAAACAATCTGCAATGCATGCATTATTATCCTCATTTTTACTACTGAAGAAATTACTTCAGAGAGGTTATAAATCCTGGTTTAACAGTTCTCAACACATGGTCCCCAAAAACTTTTAAGGGGGCCCAAGAGGTCAAACTCATTTTCCTAAAAGTACTAATATGTTGTTTTCCTTTTTCTCTGTATTGATATTTGCATTCTGGTACAAAAGCAATTGTGGGTGTAAGTGCTGTTCCCTTGTCGCAAATCAAGGCAGTGGTACCAAACTACACTGATAGTGTATTCTTCAACACCAGACAACTGGGAGAAAAAAAAAATGCTATCTTCTAACAAAACAGTAAAAATTGTATTGAATCGCAATTCTCTAGTACACATTTTTTTTTAATATTCTGTGTGACAAAATGGGAAATGCAAACCCCTTTCTATCTCATATCAAAATCTTATGGATGTCTCAAAGAAAAACACCTGTGCAATTGTTTGAGTTGCAAGTGGAACTAGCCACTTTTTTTTTTTTAATGGAATGCTATTTTTACTTGAAAGAATGACTGACAGATAAACTATGTTACTCAGTCTTGGATATTTGGCAGACACTTTCTTGAACATAAACAAAGGAAGCCCGCCACTTCAAAACAACAACAACTGACAATGATTTTTGCCAATGACAAAATCTGAGCCTTTGAGCTAAAATTAGAATTTTGAAAAACTTTTACCAACCAATGTCAGGTTGACAGCTTCCCAATACATAAAATCTTTTCTGATGGGATTGATGGTGAAATTAACAAGGTGACTTTTATAATGAAAATTGTCAACATCTGAAAAATCTGCATTATTCAGTGAAACAATGAGCAATGCATGATGTTACAAACTCATGCATGCATAAGATATTCAAAGCGTGAGTTATACCAATGAAATTCATTTAACTTAGTATAAAAGGTTCATTGACATGGTTTCCAACTCTCCACTGCAACCAAATTTTAAGAAATTACTGCCTAGCAAGTTTTGGGATAGCATCATTGAAGAATATTCACAATTAGCTAGAAAGGTATTAAAATACTCCTTCCTTTTCCAACTACATATCTGTATCAGGGCAGATTTTCTTCATATATTTCAACCAAAATACTGTATCACAACAGATGGAATGTAGAAACAGATATGAGAATCCACCTGTCTTCTATTAAGCCAGATATCAAAGAGATTTGCAAAAATGTAAAACAACACCTACTTTATGCTATTTTTTAGATTTTTTTAAAAGTTTATTTCTGAGAGAGAGAGAGAGAGAGAGAGAGAGAGAAAATAAGCAGAGGAGGGGCAGAGAGAGAGGGGGACAGAAGATCCAAACTGGGCTCTGTGCTGACAGCAGACAGCCTGATGTGAGCTGAACTCACGAACCCTGAGATCATGACCTGAGCTGATGTTGATTACTTAACCGAGTGAGCTACCCAGGCACCCCTACAGTATTTTTGTTTTGGAAAATATAGTTATTTTTCATCAAAAATATTTATGTTAAGCAATGGGGTTATTACTGGCATTTTAATAAAGTAATAAATATTTCTAAAATAATTCAGTTCTAATTTCAAATATAATAAGAATTGATAGATATAACTCACATTTAAAAAGCTTCTTTGGGAGAAATGGGCAAGATGGCGGCTTAGGAGGACGCTGGGCTCACCGCGCGTCTTGCTGATCACTTAGATTCCACCTACACCTACCTAAATAACCCAGAAAACCGCCAGACGATTAGCAGAACGGAGTCGCTGGAGCCAAACGCAGACGAGAGGCCCACGGAAGAGGGTAGGAAGGGCGGCGAGGCTGTGCGCGCTGCACGGACAGACGGGAGGGAGCCGGGGCGGAGGGGCGGCTCGCCGGCCAAGCAGAGCCCCCGAGTCTGGCTGGCAAAAGCGGAGGGGCCTGACGGACTGTGTTCCGACAACAAGCGCGACTTAGCGTCTGGAGGGTCATAAGTTAACAGCTCTGCTCAGAAAGCAGGAAGGCTGGAGGACAAAGGGAGGGAGAGCTGCTGAGCCCCCGGACAACAGAGCTCAGTTTGGTGGGGAACAAAGGTGCTCACCAGCGCCATCTCCCCCGCCCATCCCCCAGCCAAAATCCCAAAGAGAACCAGTTCCTGCCAGGGAACTTGCTCCCTCCGCTCAAACACCCAACTCTGCTTCTGCGGAGCCAAACCTCCGGCAGTGGACCTGACTCCCTCCTGCTGCCACAGGGCCCCTCCTGAAGTGGATCACCTAAGGAGAAGCGATCTAAGCCTGCCCCTCCTGCCCCCGTGCACCTTGCCTACCCACCCCGGCTAATACGCCAGATCCCCAGCATCACAAGCCTGGCAGTGTGCAAGTAGCCCAGACGGGCCACACCACCCAACAGTGAATCCCGCCCATAGGAGAGGGGAAGAGAAGGCACACACCAGTCTGACTGTGGCCCCAGCGTGGGCTGGGGGCAGACATCAGGTCTGACTGCGGCCCCGCCCACCAACTCCAGTTATACACCACAGCACAGGGGAAGTGCCCTGCAGGTCCTCACCACGCCAGGGACTATGCAAAATGACCAAGCGGAAGAATTCCCCTCAGAAGAATCTCCAGGAAATAACAACAGCTAATGAGCTGATCAAAAAGGATTTAAACAATATAACAGAAAGTGAATTCAGAATAATAGTCATAAAATTAATCGCTGGGCTTGAAACCAGTATACAGGACAGCAGAGAATCTCTTGCTACAGAGTTCAAGGGACTAAGGAACAGTCACGAGGACCTGAAAAACACTTTAAACGAAATGCATAACAAAATGGAAACCACCACGGCTCGGCTTGAAGAGGCAGAGGAGAGAATAGGTGAACTAGAAGATAAAGTTATGGAAAAAGAGGAAGCTGAGAAAAAGAGAAATAAAAAAATCCAGGAGTATGAGGGGAAAATTAGAGAACTAAGTGATACACTAAAAAGAAATAATATATGCATAATTGGTATCCCAGAGGAGGAAGAGAGAGGGAAAGGTGCTGAAGGGGTACTTGAAGAAATCATAGCTGAGAACTTCCCTGAACTGGGGAAGGAAAAAGGCATTGAAATCCAAGAGGCACAGAGAACTCCCTTCAGACGTAACTTGAATCGATCTTCTGCACGACATATCATAGTGAAACTGGCAAAATACAAGGATAAAGAGAAAATTCTGAAAGCAGCAAGGGGTAAACGTGCCCTCACATATAAAGGGAGACCTATAAGACTCGTGACTGATCTCTCTTTTGAAACTTGGCAGGCCAGAAAGAATTGGCACGAGATTTTCAGGGTGCTAGACAGAAAAAAATATGCAGCCGAGAATCCTTTATCCAGCAAGTCTGTCATTTAGAATAGAAGGAGAGATAAAGGTCTTCCCAAACAAACAAAAACTGAAGGAATTTGTCACCACTAAACCAGCCCTACAAGAGATCCTAAGGGAGATCCTGTGAGACAAAGTCCCAGAGACATCACTACAAGCATAAAACATACAGACATCACAATGACTCTAAACCCGTATCTTTCTATAATAACACTGAATGTAAATGGATTAAATGCGCCAACCAAAAGACATAGGGTATCAGAATGGATAAAAAAACAAGACCCATCTATTTGCTGTCTACAAGAGACTCATTTTAGACCTGAGGACACCTTTAGATTGAGAGTGAGGGGATGGAGAACTATTTATCATGCGACTGGAAGCCAAAAGAAAGCTGGAGTAGCCATACTTATATCAGACAGACTAGACTTTAAATTAAAGGCTGTAACAAGAGATGAAGAAGGACATTATATAATAGTTACAGGGTCTATCCATCAGGAAGAGCTAACAATTATAAATGTCTATGCGCCGAATACCGGAGCCCCCAAATATATAAAACAATTACTCATAAACATAAGCAACATTATCGATAAGAATGTGGTAATTGCAGGGGACTTTAACACCCCACTTACAGAAATGGATAGATCATTTAGACACACGGTCAATAAAGAAACAAGGGCCCTGAATGAGACACTGGATCAGATGGACTTGACAGATATATTTCCAACTCTACATCCCAAAGCAACAGAATATACTTTCTTCTCGAGTGCACATGGAACATTCTCCAAGATAGATCATATACTGGGTCACAAAACAGCCCTTCATAAGTTTACAAGAATTGAAATTATAGCATGCATACTTTCAGACCACAATGCTATGAAGCTTGAAATCAACCACAGAAAAAAGTCTGGAAAACCTCCAAAAGCATGGAGGTTAAAGAACACCCTACTAACGAATGAGTGGGTCAACCAGGCAATTAGAGAAGAAATTAAAAAATATATGGAAACAAACGAAAATGAAAATACAACAATCCAAATGCTTTGGGACGCAGCGAAGGCAGTCCTGAGAGGAAAATACATTGCAATCCAGGCCTATCTCAAGAAACAAGAAAAATCCCAAATACAAAATCTAACAGCACACCTAAAGGAACTAGAAGCAGAACAGCAAAGGCAGCCTAAACCCAGCAGAAGAAGAGAAATAATAAAGATCAGAGCAGAAATAAACAATATAGAATCTAAAAAAACTGTAGAGCAGATCAACAAAACCAAGAGTTGGTTTTTTGAAAAAATAAACAAAATTGACAAACCTCTAGCCAGGCTTCTCAAAAAGAAAAGGGAGGTGACCCAAATTGATAAAATCATGAATGAAAATGGAATTATTACAACCAATCCCTCAGAGATACAAACAATTATCAGGGAATACTATGAAAAATTATATGCCAACAAATTGGACAACCTGGAAGAAATGGACAAATTCCTGAACACCCACACTCTTCCAAAACTCAATCAGGAGGAAATAGAAAGCTTGAACTGACCCATAACCAGCGAAGAAATTGAATCGGTTATCAAAAGTCTCCCAACAAATAAGAGTCCAGGACCAGATGGCTTCCCAGGGGAGTTCTACCAGACGTTTAAAGCAGAGATAATACCTATCCTTCTCAAGCTATTCCAAGAAATAGAAAGGGAAGGAAAACTTCCAGACTCATTCTATGAAGCCAGTATTACTTTGATTCCTAAACCAGACAGAGACCCAGTAAAAAAAGAGAACTACAGGCCAATATCCCTGATGAATATGGATGCAAAAATTCTCAATAAGATACTAGCAAATCGAATTCAACGGCATATAAAAAGAATTATTCACCATGATCAAGTGGGATTCATTCCTGGGATGCAGGGCTGGTTCAACATTCGCAAATCAATCAACGTGATACATCACATTAACAAAAAAAAGAGAAGAACCATATGATCCTGTCAATCGATGCAGAAAAGGCCTTTGACAAAATCCAGCACCCTTTCTTATAAAAACGCTTGAGAAAGTCGGGATAGAAGGAACATACTTAAAGATCATAAAAGCCATTTATGAAAAGCCCACAGCTAACATCATCCTCAATGGGGAAAAACTGAGAGCTTTTTCCCTGAGATCAGGAACACGACAAGGATGCCCACTCTCACCGCTGCTGTTTAACATAGTGCTGGAAGTTCTAGCATCAGCAATCAGACAACAAAAGGAAATCAAAGGCATCAAAATTGGCAAAGATGAAGTCAAGCTTTCGCTTTTTGCAGATGACATGATATTATACATGGAAAATCCGATAGACTCCACCAAAAGTCTGCTAGAACTGATACAGGAATTCAGCAAAGTTGCAGGATACAAAATCAATGTACAGAAATCAGTTGCATTCTTATACACTAACAATGAAGCAACACAAAGACAAATAAAGAAACTGATCCCATTCACAATTGCACCAAGAAGCATAAAATACCTAGGAATAAATCTAACCAAAGATGTAAAGGATCTGTATGCTGAAAACTATAGAAAGCTTATGAAGGAAATTGAAGAAGATTTAAAGAAATGGAAAGACATTCCGTGCTCATGGATTGGAAGAATAAATATTGTCAAAATGTCAATACTACCCAAAGCTATCTACACATTCAATGCAATCCCAATCAAAATTGCACCAGCATTCTTCTCGAAACTAGAACAAGCAATCCTAAAATTCATATGGAACCACAAAAGGCCCCGAATAGCCAAAGGAATTTTGAAGAAGACGACCAAAGCAGGAGGCATCACAATCCCAGACTTTAGCCTCTACTACAAAGCTGTCATCATCAAGACAGCATGGTATTGGCACAAAAACAGACACATAGACCAATGGAATAGAATAGAAACCCCAGAACTAGACCCACAAACGTATGGCCAACTCATCTTTGACAAAGCAGGAAAGAACATCCAATGGAAAAAAGACAGCCTCTTTAACAAATGGTGCTGGGAGAACTGGACAGCAACATGCAGAAGGTTGAAACTAGACCACTTTCTCACACCTTTCACAAAAATAAACTCAAAATGGATAAAGGACCTAAATGTGAGAAAGGAAACCATCAAAACCTTAGAGGAGAAAGCAGGAAAAGACCTCTCTGACCTCAGCCGTAGCAATCTCTTACTCGACACATCCCCAAAGGCAAGGGAATTAAAAGCAAAAGTGAATTACTGGGACCTTATGAAGATAAAAAGCTTCTGCACAGCAAAGGAAACAACCAACAAAACTAAAAGGCAACCAACGGAATGGGAAAAGATATTCGCAAATGACATATCAGACAAAGGGCTAGTATCCAAAATCTGTAAAGAGCTCACCAAACTCCACACACGGAAAACAAATAACCCAGTGAAGAAATGGGCAGAAAACATGAATAGACACTTCTCTAAAGAAGACATCCGGATGGCCAACAGGCACATGAGAAGATGTTCAGCGTTGCTCCTTATCAGGGAAATACAAATCAAAACCACACTCAGGTATCACCTCACACCAGTCAGAGTGGCCAAAATGAACAAATCAGGAGACTATAGATGCTGGAGAGGGTGTGGAGAAACGGGAACCCTCTTGCACTGTTGGTGGGAATGCAAATTGGTGCAGCCGCTCTGGAAAGCAGTGTGAAGGTTCCTCAGAAAATTAAAAAGAGACCTACCCTATGACCCAGCAATAGCACTGCTAGGAATTTATCCAAGGGATACAGGAGTACTGATGCATAGGGCCACTTGTACCCCAATGTTCATAGCAGCACTCTCCACAATAGCCAAATTATGGAAAGAGCCTAAATGTCCATCAACTGATGAATGGATAAAGAAATTGTGGTTTATATACACAATGGAATATTACGTGGCAATGAGAAAAAATGAAATATGGCCTTTTGTAGCAACGTGGATGGAACTGGAGAGTGTGATGCTAAGCGAAATAAGCCATACAGAGAAAGACAGATACCATATGGTTTCACTCTTATGTGGATCCTGAGAAACTTAACAGGAACCCATGGGGGAGGGGAAGGAAAAAAAAAAAAAAGAGGTTAGAGTGGGAGAGAGCCAAAGCATAAGAGACTGTTAAAAACTGAGAACAAACTGAGGGTTGATGGGGGGTGGGAGGGAGGAGAGGGTGGGTGATGGGTATTGAGGGGGGCACCTTTTGGGATGAGCACTGGGTGTTGCATGGAAACCAATTTGTCAATAAATTCCATATATAATAAATAAATAAATAAATAAATAAATAAATAAATAAATAAATAAAATAAAATAAAAAGCTTCTTTGGGGGGTGTCTGGATGGCTCAGTCAGTTAAGCATCCAACTCTTGATTTTGGCTCAGATCATGATTTTACAGTTCTTGGGATTGAACTCTACATCAGGCTCTGTGCTGACACCATGGAGCCTGCTTGGGATTCTCTCTTTCCCTCTCTCTCTCTCTGCCCCTCTCCAGCTCATGCTCTCTCTCAAAATAAATAAATAAACATTTTTGTTAAAAGCTTCTTGGGTACCTCAATAATTTTTAATAGTGTAGATGACCCCTGAGACCAATGCATTTGAAAACTACTATCTTAGTAGTAATGGAAAAGATATTAAAGCCCTGCTTATTTTGACCCACAGCCTATGCTTCTTCCAACTGACTGCAATCCATTTCATTACAGATACACTACAGAGCTTGGCATTTCCAAGAAAACCGAGGCATTATTCTCTAAACGTGCCACAAGAAAAAAATTTGGCACCATAATGACCTAACATTATTTTAAATACATTTCAGATTTTTATAAACCATATAACATATGCATCTCTTATTTAAAATAATTTAAATGACATTTATTACTATTATTTTAGTCACAGTTGTGAAACAATTTCCCCTATTTATCTGCAATGTGCTACTTCGGAGAGTGCATAATTTTTCAAAAGACTGAGAATGTAGTATTGGACCAAAAGTGAATCATGCTTTAAAACTTTGTTCAATTAAATTAAGAATTGCCATATCCTTAAAAATTTTCTACTATTTGACGCAATATTTTAAGTACCCCGCTCCACCATGGTAAGACATATGCAGTTAGCCTTATTTCCATAGATATACTTTTAATTGGGGTAATTTATCTTTTTAGGTAAAAAAAAACAAAAACAAAAACAAAAACAAAAACATCTGACTTGTTAAATAAGTCACATTAGAGTAGGTTTGCTCATTTTCCCATTATCCCATTATCATATTCCCATATCCCAGAATATCTGTCTACTTAGTCTGCTAACAAGTCATTAATCTTTCTGTCTCAATAAAACAGCAGGCTAATATCAAATTTCACAGGGTGAATTTTGATATTGGTATGATTAAGGACAATCTGATAAATTTCTTTAAAAAACTGCTTAAGTTTCATACCAGTGAAATCTAAAAAATATGTTCATAATGGAAAAAGGAGGTTCCAAGTAGAAAATTTTCTTTGACTTCACCAGAGTAATAAAACTTTGATATCTAGATGACCAGTAATTTAAATATTGAGGATGAAATGGATGACCAAATGTGTTATCGAAGAATGTTTTGCATGGCTTAAATATCATTGCCTCTTAGATAAAAGAGCACATACTTCTTTGGGGGAAAAAAAAAAAGAAAAAAGAAAGGAGAACCAAAGCGAATAATCAAGAAATGAGAAACTATATAAAAATACAAAAGAAGAGAAAAATAAATAACTCATTAAGAAATCTACTACATCTACATAGGACTATGTATAGAATAAAACAAGAAGAAATTTAGATAGTACACATGTAGAGAAACCAGGAAGTAAAAACCAAATTTGGACAATGTATGGAAAGAGATACTCAGTTTAGCTGATCTAATTAATCAAGATCTATACCTCAAAGGGGCCTCAGAGAGCACTGTTTTATTTCAATTATTAGTTTTTTTTTTTAAAGCAGGTGAATACTTCTTTCCCTGATAAAATTATACATGGAATAATAATCAATATCACAGAAAGAAGCAGAGCTCTCTTGGCAGTCTGAAAAACACTGAACTTAAATACAGGGATGCATGGTAGTTGGAGTTGTGGGCAGGTAGCCAGCAGCATGAACACAGAGACGGGAAAAGCAATGATAGAATCGTGTGTATGTGGTGATAGAATGTGGGGTCGCCACTGGGAAATCACTCTGGAATTGTAGAGAAGGCCAGAGCTGTGCCGTCAGACAGACCAATGAAAGGGTCATAAAGTGTCGATGCAGGAGACACTGGCACCGCACACACCAGGGGCAAAATCTCTAAATCCATTGTACAAAGTATGGACTCTAGTCTTTCAAGTTTTCTAGTTTAAAGCAGCTTGTGTCTGTTTATAATTAGTACCTAAGAATTACTACTAAGGCTTACACAGCATTCTCTTTTGGAAGATCCATGAAAGCAACTTCTTAGTACTACATGTAGGTGCATACCTCAGTAACTGCTTTGTTCCATTTACTAGGCACCACAAAGCAGTAAAACCAACCACAAACTTCAACGGGCTTCCATCTTCATGTTGATAATTACAGTCAAATTTGCAGCCCACTCTTGTTATGCGTTGTCAGAGTATATAGCAACATACAATCTCTATCTTGGTTACTGGCTTTATTCTGGGGTATATTTTATTACCTCAATTCATTTTTAGCATTTCATTAAAATTTATATTATCTCATTATGAGACATATTTTGATATTTATTTTTTAATGTTTATTCATTTTGGAAAGAGAGAGAGAGAGCACGAGCAGGGGAGGGGCAGAGAGAGAGACACACACAGGACTCAAAGCAGGCTCCGTCCAGGCTCTGAGCTGTCAGCACAGAGCCTGATGCAAGGCTTGAACTCACAGATTGTGAGATCATGACCTGAGCCAAAGTTGGATGCTTAACTGACTGAGCCATCCAGGTGCCCCTATATTTTGATATCTTGACAAGTTCCTAAAATCTGTTTAAGAATCAAACAGGACATTAGTAAATAGATATTTTAATCTTGTTTTCCAGATAGTAACAGTGAAAGTATATATGCTCTGAAGAAGTTTTTGAATTCTAGGATTAACATTCAAAATCTTTAATCATTGTATTGTCTTCCTTCATACACAAAATGGCAGTACTTATAAAATCACTATAGACCCCTTACTCTACCAGCTTGCCATATATAAGTAAAGCACTTGCATGTGAGGTGGCTGACCAGTTTTAGGTATATAATCTGTGGCCCTAGATAAAAGCAAAACCAGCCGCCTTCTAAGGAATTATGTTCAGAAATTTGGCTCAGAGATTTGGCATCAGTGACATCCATCAATTAAGTAAATCAGGCTAGACTTTTTTTTGTTCAGTTGCTTGAACAAAGTATACTTAATTATGCTCCTTATCTGGTAAAATAAGCATCCTGAAGTTATCAAAAAGTGCACTCAAGAAGAGATACAGTGAAAGCAAGCAGAGAAAGAATTTCCATAAATTTTTTGCTTAGCTATACCATAATTGTCATAATAATATTTGAAACCTGAGGATAATACATATTGTTCTTGAATATAGGTTTTGGGAATAGAAATTAAGGCAATGATGTTGATACTAGTTAATGGGAAGTGGGGGTACTTAACTACCACTGAAGAATAGCAATTTGTGGCATACTGAGTCAGGGCATGAAGATTTAAAAAAAGTAAGGAATGTGGTCATTTCCACTTGATTGAGGGATTCCCTGCATATAAATTAGTAACTGACAAAATGTTCACAACTCATAGTGAAAGTAAGAGCTACAGGAAATCAGGTGAAATCTCTTCTTGTTGGGTGAGCTGCCAGGCCTTGTGGGCCTCTTGAACAGATTGAAATAGTGTCCATGGACATGGGGATGTGGGGTGACAATTTCAGAGGAAAGAAGCAGTTTTCACAAAGGCATAGGAATTGTCCATTTTGTCTAGAGCAGAGGCCTTTTTTGGAGAAATAAGAAAAAATTATTTAAAATATCGGGGTCCAGATCAAAAATAACCTTGCAGGCCAGATAAAGAAGCACCTGGCCTATAACTCAATGACACTGAGGGATTCCAATTTACAAATTCCAAATGTGATATCATTTGTAAACATAGACTAAATTTAGAAAAGCAGAGGTAATCATTCCATCTCCATTCAATAATATGGTTTGGTACCACCTGAGTTAGGAAATCTCTAGTGTTAGCAGAATTGGGCTCAAATCTTAGCTTTGCTTCTTGATCTCAGAAAAGTCATTTAATGCCTCATTTTCATCATCTCTAATTGATAATGGGATACTAATTGTACAGCAGAGTTGTTTAGAATTCAATCAAATAATGCAGGTCAATCAAATTACTTGACATGAGATATACATATTGACACCAACACATCTACATATACAAAAATAATACCTATAATTTGTTACTTATCTTGCCAGCCATGCCAAGCAAGGATGCTCAGATTTTACCTTATCACAAAGCACTCCTTTCTAATTATTGATCAAAAGCTAGTAATTAGGACCTGGAATAAAAAAAAGTGTGCTAATTGCATCGATGAGAAAAGTCATGTAAGAAATTGCTTTTTAAGAGACAGAGCGCACAAAATAAATGAACAAGTGAATGATTAATAAATAAATAAAATAAAACAAGCCATTTCATTGATCAAAGTTTAAAATAGAGGAGTAAGTTTTCCAAGACCTTCCCAAGGTTACTCAGGCAATCTCTCTATGCCTTACTTGTCAGCGAATATGGAGGAATATGTCACTGAAAGAGGTCTAAAAAGGTTACCCAATCCATCTCCCTCCTCCAGCTGGGACCACACTGACACAGGCAACACTCACAGAATTCCTCCATCATCGATTTTTAAAACCTTCAAGCAAACTGATTGTTCAGTTTTTTGTGGTAACCTTAGCCAAGTTTCAATGGCCTGCTTTGTCAGAAAAGCCTCCCTCATTGCCAAATTAAATCCCTCTTAGCTATCCTATCATGTTTTGATCTTAGTTTCATTGGAAAGTGTCAAGTATTGAAATTTTAAAAATCAATTTAATAAACAAATTTAATGATTAGGTAAAATTCAGTAATTTCCCTATGTCCTGGAGAATTTTCTGAAGAGTCCATGCTATCTCTCTTAAAGAAAAATAATTTATTTACTCAAAGCTTGAATGAAGATGTAGTTAAAGACTATTTTTCCAAGATGGCCACAACCATATCTCCCATTTCAGATGTTCTTCTAGAATTTTGTATCTCATCCACCTGGTGGTTAAATCTAATCCCAGTCCTTTTATGTTTGTAGCTTGTTTGTAACCAATAGATTGTGGCTCAAGTGATGCAGTATGACTTACAAGGTAAGGTCAGAAAAAGCCATCAATGGGGCATCTGGGTGGCTCGATCGGTTAAGAATCCAACTCTTGATTTCAGCTCAGATCATGATCTCACAGTTCATGAGATTGAGTCCCATGTGGGGCTCCATGTTGACAGGACAGAGCGTGCTTGGGATTCTCTCTCTTCTACTCTCGCTGACCCTGCCCCCCACCCCAAAATAAATAAACATTTTTTTAAAGCCATCGGCTTCCACGTTGCAGGCAAGAGACCCTGAGCCAGCATGTAAGTGTCCTGAGTGCCTGAGGCTGCCATGCTATGTATGAATCCACATGGAATAGCCCTGAGACTGCGTGCAGACAGAGAGATGGCCAACCAACTCCCAGCTGTTCCAGCCCACTGCTATTCTAGCTCTCAGCAACATGTGGCTGTAACTGCATGAGCCATCCCAAGTCTGAATTGCCCCTCCAAACCCTTCTCAGAGTCTTGACCTGCAGAAGTCACGAGAAATACTTAATTGATTATTGCTATTTAAATCACTATATTTGAGGATGATTTGTTATGTAGTAATAGTAACCAGAACATCACATTTACTAGAATGCTGTAAAGACAGAGGTCTAAGATATAGGTCTAGCACCTATCTGGAAAGCTAAAATTGGTAAGCTAAAAGTAACATGCAGCAAGGGATATTACTATAAAAAAATGTACTTTATGTGTGATAAAGCATCTGAAGGTGTTTTGTAATCTGTAAAGCAGTATACAAATGCTAAATGGTTTGGTTAAATGACATGATGAATTCTGAGATATAAACACAGAGCTTCTGAAAAATAACTTTTCTCATTCTTCAAGACTCAGGGCAGCTATCATCTCCTTTTGATGTCTTCCCTGATACTTCCAGAAAGGGTTAATTATTCCCTCTTCAGTACCTGCAATACCTCTTGCACTTCTACTGCTTTAGTTAAAAGATATAATTGTTTATTTATTTCTCTGTGTCTATCTCTCCTCCTAGACTGTAACTTCCTTGAATATAGGTCCATGTATTATTTATCTTTGTGTCTCTAAATCTTAACACAATATCTGTCACATAGTAAGCACGAATACATACGTGTGTGCTGAATGAACAAATGAATTATTATTAAAATTATTTTTAAAATTTTTAAAATGATTATTAAAATTATTTTCTGACAATGTATACAGGCATGACCATGCACCAAAAGACTTCTTAAGCATGGGTGAACAATTTGACTTCAGCTTTCCTTTTTTTTTTAATTTTTAAAAATATTTTATTTATTTTTTTAAGACAGAGAGAGAGCATGAGTGGGGATAGGACAGAGGGAGAGGGAGACACAGAATCTGAAGCAGGTTCCAGGCTCTCAGCTGTCAGCACATGGGGCTCAAACTCACGAACTGTGAGATCATGACCTGAGCTGAAGTCGGACGCTCAACCAACTGAGCCACCCAGGCGCCCCTGACTTCAGCTTTCAAAACACTCATCAGCTTCTATAAGACAATGGGAAAGAAGTCCACCTCCCCATGTATCTCCATACTGAAAAATTCCATTCAAAGAACAATTTCTGGGAAGTAATCTTTAATTTAATCATTTGGTTTGTTTTTCCTTCTACTTGAAAAGTCTCTGAAACTCTGAAGGCCATACCCCTCTCTTTGCCTCCACAATCTTTTTTACCTACCTACCTTTTGTGTATAGTCATCCCCTAATATGTGGGCAAGGCATTCCAAGACTAACTGCAGATAGAACTGAAACCTCATATACTGTGTTTTCCCCCTGATACATACATACCTAGGGTGAAGTTAGACACCCTAAGAGAGTAACAATAACTAATAATAAAAGTTATGTGAATGTGGTCTCTCTCTCTCTCAAAATGTACTTTATTGTCCTGTACTCACCCTTCATCTCTTGATGACATGAGATGATAAAATGCCTACATGACGATATGAAGTGGGGTGAATGATGTAGGCACTGTAATGTAGGCTACCGTTGACCTTCTGATGATTCATCAGAAGGAGGATCATGGCTTCCAGCTCATGGTTGACCACGGGTAATTGAGAACCCTGAAAGTGAAATGGTGGATAAGGGGCAACTACTGTGCATGCTTATTTTTTGTTTATTTAAAGATAATAGTCTTTTTAAACTTAGAATATTGCAAACATTTTTCATTTTACATGAAGGAAAGTTGGAATGGCAAGGTTTAATGTTCTTATTTTTTGTGTCTTTTAAGTCACCATAATTTTATGTATATATTTTACCATGACAAGGAAGAAGCAATTGAGATGTGTTTTCAACAGGTCATAAAATCTACTGATATCCTATTCTCTCATGGAATGTATTTACAGAAGAGTCAAATTTTATCCTATGCCAATTATTTATTTATTAAAAAATTTTAATGTGTATTTATTTTTGAAAGAGACAGAGTGCAAGCAGGGAAGGGGCAGAGAGATGGAGACACAGAATCGAAAGCAGGCTCCAAGCTCTGAGCTGTCAGTACAGAGCCCAATTCGGGGCTCAAACTCCTGGACCGCGAGACCATGACCTGAGTGGAAGTAGGTCACTTAACTGACTGAGCCACCCAGGAGCCTTGCCAATTTTGTAAAAAGAAAATATTGTTACTCACTATCAAATTTTCTCTTATTTGAATAGCATTCATATCCTGGTTTCATATTTTTATTTTAAATCCTATTTGAATTTTATCATCTTATCTCTTTTTTATTCTTACTTCACAGGCTAATTTCTGTTTTTTATTGGCATTTTTCAGGAATCTGAAAATCATATTTAGTGTCACTTGCAAATTCTCTTATTAATCTAGTTTATTCATCTTACAGAATATGAATTCGGATGTTTAAATATTAAAACATAGCATCAGTTTCTTCATTACTTACGAGTCCAACCTGTTGTAGAGAGGGTTCCCATTAATTTGTCTTTTTTATTCATTGTGATTTGTATGAAACTATGGATACTAGGAATTTTGCATTAGTCTAATTCTATGAAGTAAAGGGTATTTTTTTCCCTTTACAAATTTGTGTTAATGGATAACATTTCTTACTTTAAGTAATTTTTTTGTATTAGTATACACTCTATAAAGAAAGAGTACTCTTCCTGTACTTTTAAAACTTAGGCATGTGCTGCTTGTACAACTTTAAAACAATTTGGTGTTACAGACATAGTCCTTCTGGATAGGAACTAATAGTAAAAACAACCATAACAATAGTAACTTCCTTTCATTTCAAACTTACAATGTGTTAAGTATTTTCCCAGGCACTTTTCATACTGATAATTAGAGCTAATATAGTTTGCCATGTACCAGGACCACTCTGGTGCTTAACATACATTAACAAATTTAATCATCACCACAACTCCGGAGCAAGAGACTTAAATTGTCCACATTTTACCCAGGAGGAAACAAAGGCACAAAGTCAACTAACAAGTAAGCAGTTGAGCCAAGATTAAGATCCAGACTCTCTGAATCCAGATATTTAACATTATGCTCTTTTCTTCTCATGCATAACACCCTATTAGCTGGTCATTTACTTATATGTAAAATGAGGCTCAGGTAAAGACCACTCCAAAATTCCCACAGCTCCTAAGTGCTGGAGTTCAGATTTGAATCACTGCCTGTTTGATTGCAAAGACTCTGCATTCCCTGTAATACTAGTGAAGTGATCCAATGACCAAAGGAGAGTGGAGAGGGCTAACTCTCTGGGCCTTCCACATGAGGCAAGCTAATTCTCCACTTTTCCGGTTCTGCACCACAGCTGCTTGAAACCTACGCAACACATTATTCACACATCACAGCAGTCAAGGTGTGTTTCCTCTGAATTAAAATACAGCTGATCTGGATACAAAGAAACTTTCTTTCTAGAGGATTTGTTAAACTGTGACTCATTCAGTATTCTGTTCCTAAGTCCTGTACAGGTAAGAGTTAATGAATCAAAGCTTAGAATTGGTGGTTAATCATAATCAATCAGAACAGCAGTAATAAGAACAAGTTGTCCATTTAATAGATGGTATCTCTTCCTGTCTATGTTAGTTTCATTATTAATGAACACTTCCTAACTCCCTTCCTTCAAGAAGTGACTACCAACGTCACTTTGATACCTTGAATGTTGCTTGCTTGGTATTCTAGGCTTCTTTCGAATATTGTTTTACTCTCCCTATCCTACTTTATTAGTAATAGTGCTGGCACTTAACATGCTTTTCAAGGGATCTCTTCTGCAGTCACCTGGTGAACAGAAAGAAAATGCATTCTTGTCAGGAGTAGTTCCCTGTAGCTCCTACGTTCATATGCATTATATTAGCAGTATTTCCTCCATATACTATCTGGGCTCAGCTAGCCTGCAGAAACCAACTCTCATCCCAAACCTGGCACATAACAATCAAATCTGTCGAAACAATTTTAAAGACTATGAGCTTCACTCTGTCATAGTTAAATGATCTCTTTTACCCACTGCTAAAAATATTACATGCCTCCTGACTTTGTTTAATTGTTCGCAAAGAGCAATTTCGTAGACTGTCATTGTCAGTTAAAGTTTTTGAAGAGCCAGCTCTCAAGCAGAAACTGAAATGATGAAGCTCAAAAGATTAGCATACAACCCAAAAGAGAAGTAATACTAATGAAGCTGAAGCCACATAGTGCTATTGACTTCATATCCAGCTGTGAGATTCAAACTCTAAGCTCCCTCCCCCAAGCTCCACCCTTTCTGAGAATCTTCTTCCAAGACAAAATATCATCTTCTTAGCTGCTCAGTTACAGGAGCTTACAGACCCTGAGGTTAATTTCTGCCTGGATCATGCTCTATGGCTTTACTCAGTCTAAAATTTGGTGCCAGAGAATGTTTAATGAGTTCCAAAGAGGCAATCACCAGCACAGAAGTGAATTTAAATTTCACACTAATGCCAGCTAGTGCTTCATGGGCAGAACCGCAGCCAACCAACCCACGTTTTATAGCTGTCTCTTCCTCATTTGCATTTGGATTTTCTTCTATGCCACTAGCACCTCCATTTGTTTTTGAAGCACGTTGTTCCAAAGTACAGGTTTTAATGTTCTATACAGATATTTGGTTTTGATTTGGTCTGAAGGTTTTTCTGGTTTTATATAAGCCACATTAATTCTCTGCCCCTCCTCCCTACCCCAAATTCTCTTCATGTTCACTAAGGAATTACAAGAAGATGCAATTGAATAAACTATAATCTGGCACGGGACAACCTAATTTTTCCTGATAACAATAAAAGACAAAATAAGAACCACAGATCATTGTGTGTTATATTGCCACCATTTCCCATTATGGCGTAAGGACCACTAATCAATTTTTAAGACTTTCCAAATGTCAAAAAGGAAGCTCCAAATGACAGATTAGAGGAAATGTACCAAGTGTTCATAAGTCTCACAGCCAGCCATGTCAGCACCCGGTTGATGATAATGTTCACTGTGCTTAAATTGGGCAGTTTTCCTAATTTTCAAAGGAATCCTTACAGCTTGTATATGCCTTGCACCACCTGTAAGCTGGTAACAATGCAAAAAACAGCTACCTTTTCTAATTCTGACCTGGTATTATTGATTTCTCTCTAAAAGGGTTAAATAGTGAGATTTTATATTGTGATCCCGTAAGGCCTGGGCTAACCCTGAAAAATATTATCATTTTACTACCAGATATTTAGTTTGGATCTCTAGTAGAAGGCATCATATATGAAATTAATCATTTGAATCATTTGTTCATGTTTATTCATATACTCAATAAATATTTATTGGAAACCACTGTTACCAGACATTATGATAATCAGAGAAAATGATAAAAACCCTTAGAAACTGAGTCCATAAAGAAGGGGTTGGCAATAGGTGGGAGAAAGGACTAAGCCAGAGAAAACAACATTTTCAAATAGAGGACAATTCAGGAATATGTAGTTTTGTGCTTATAAAATATCCTATCACTGGTCCTCTCCCCATCAAACCAATTCTGATCTCATTAGAAGACTTGGTCTCCTCTAAGTATAGCTGCATCAGTGATGGCTGAACTAGGCTGAGCACAGAGTTGAAGGAAGCAAGTATGAATATGTGTCACTGGAAGTTAGCACAGGACCTGGTTTCCTGCCAGAGGCTTTCAGCAACATGGGAACAGGTGGAAAGGGAGTAGACTCCTGTTGTAAGCCAAGACTATAAGTTTGTACATGAAAAGTTTGGAAAGTACATTTTACTGCATACCACCATATGGCTACTCAACTGGCACATTTTAGAATTCCATGTGCTATATGTGCTCCATATCAATCATTTCTCTGAGACACATTCATTTAAGACTTGGAGCATAATTCCATCAGCATTATAATTTCTTTTAACATCACCTTTTAATCAGCTACAAGAAATAGAATATACTAGTTATTATTTTTCCAGTGAGTGAGCCCCAGTTTTGATTATATTGAAAATACTTTTATCTTGAAGATTTAGAAGGATTTAACTCCTCATCCATTGGAGGATGAAGAAAAAGGAGGAGGAGGAGAAGGAGGAGGAAGAGGAGGACAAAGAAATATTTCCTTAAAAACAAGTACTAAAATCATCCCTCCTTAGGGGCATGGTGAAGAATATTGAAATTCTGAATGATGAAACTTTCACATACAAGGGGGGGGGGCGATTTTTTTTTTTTTTTAGGTAATTGACAGCAGATGTAGTAAGAGAAAGCTTTGGTATCAAATATAGTCCAATGATAGAAGCTTTTGTCTGGAATTCTAAAAATAAAGACAAAAGAACACCCACTTTTGGTCTTGCAATCTTTTATAGCACTGCCCTAGTATTCTTCCCAATCCTACTTAATATAAGGTAACTGATTAATGCCAAGACACATTATGGAAAAGTAAAGCACTCAAATGACAGTAAATTCACCTATATTGCTTGATATTAATCCTATGTTCTTTGTATCTTTAATGACATTTTTCTTAATTCTATTATGAACTATTTCAGGTAACTTGAGAGGGCATTAGTTTGTGAATAAACAATTTGCAAGGTACAAATGCTTTGAAAGAAGGAAATTACTGTGAAATGAAAAAGCCAATGACAGAACTTATTCCAGGCTCTGACTGCAAAATCAAATATATCAAATACATTTTTTATTATTGGATATTTTCAGTCCATTGAGTTTAAGACATAATTGGATTTTTCCCAAAAATAATCAAGCTCAAAATCAAAATTCCTTTTCACAGGGGTTTTACATAATTTAAAACCTTGTTTCTATATTTGGATAGAAAGTACTATAGTAAGGATATTCATGTGGCTCTTTATTCAACACAAATTTATCAAGCATTTACTATGTATACAGAACAAGGTACAACTGAGATTGTAAAGATTAGTTAGTGATGAAACCTGGTTTTAAGGAACAGTTGTAGGAGAGATAAGACATGCACATAAATATCCAAAATACAAGCAACAAAACATTTTTTTCAGTGATACAAAAGTGATTTCTGGTTAAATGCTACTGGAGCACCTGGGTGGCTCACTCGGTTGGGCATCCAACTTCGCCTCAGGTCATGATCTCATGGACTGTGGGTTCAAGCCCCGCATGAGGCTCTGTGCTGTCAGTTCTGACGGAGCCTGGAGCCTGCTTCGGATTCTGTGTCTCCCTCTTTCTCTGCCCCTTCCCCACTCACACTCTGTCTCTCTCTATCAAAAAATGAATAAACATTAAAAAAAATTTTAAAAATTCTACCAATGCTCAGAAAGAAGTTATCTTCACCTGAGTTCAGGAGAGTTGGGAATTTTTCAGAAGAATTGTCATTTTAAGCAAGGCCTTGACAAATAGGTAGGTTTAGGCACATGGAGTTCATTTAAGTACCTTTCGGTACATGGGAAGAGAAATTCAAATGGAAGGAAAAAGATACCCAAGCTATGGAAGCAGCGCACTATTTTAAATACTGGTGTTATTATGGAGGACACAAAAGACACAAACCTTTGTTTTTTTATGGAGCATATGTTCTGGGGAGAAAAGAAAATAAATACAATAAGTAGGTAAATCACATGGTCCATTGAAAGGTGGCAAGTGCAATGGAGAAGATAAACTAAGTAAGGAGGATGGGAATGTGGTTCCCATTTTAAGCAGGGTAATCAGACTAGGCCACAGCACAAAGAAGACATTTAAATGAAGCAATGACAAAGCAAGCCCAAAGATCACATCTGAAAAAGCTCAAGCAGAAGGGGAGCGTTGGTTGATAAAGTTGGCAGAAGAAGGAGAGATTGCAGAGGACCTCAAATGCCAAACGAGGGAATTTGGATTTCATTTTATAGACACTAGGGAGATGTTAACGATTTTTGAGGAAAGATTAAAAAAGATCTGGACTGAGCTTCATGTAGATGACTCTGGCAGATAGATTAAATGGAAGGGACAAAAAAAAAGTAGGGAGACCTCCTACGGCCTCCTACAAATTAGGGAGTAGAAGAGCTATATTAATAGTCCAGGAAAATTTGATTTATATAAATTATTTTTATTAATTCATTATATATATATATATATATGAACATATATATGTCATATATATCATATATATTGTATATATATATGAACTTTTATATGCCAAATACTGCTGTCATCTCACAAGACAACTTTAGTGAACAAAACAAGCAGATATCCCTACCCATGTAGACCCTGCATTCTAGAAGGAGGAGTCAGACAATACACATAAACATAACATAAACAATAAATGTAAGTAAATGCATTATAATATATAGTATAGTAGAATGTAACATGTCTTCTGGAGAAAAGATAGACTAGGCAAAGGGGACAGTGAGAGGTGTTCTGGGGAGGCAAGTGAGGGTTTTGATGCCGCAGGACATATGTAGTATTAAATGCTGGCTTGTACCAAAGGCAATATTCACATTTCCAAAAAAAAGTTATAAAAAATTTCTACACTGACATAGACAAATATAATAAAAAACAATAAATCTCTTAAATTTACCAACACATCAATATAATCCAATCGCCCAAAAGACACAAAAAGTATTTCTAAGTCCCATGTCTTGTCTATATGAATAATGATGTATGTTACTCATAAGTTACACTAGGAGAGCTTCAAAAAGTAAATAATGTTGAAGATTTGTCTCTCCAGACAGAACCCTGACATATCTATCCCAATGGAGAAACACATTGGACTTTAAATGATAGAAAAAAAGTGTGATTCTAGAGTCCTTGATTCCCAGAAGAAATAAGACAATGACTTGTTCTCTGATATATAACAAGTAAGTATAAAGCTTTGTAAAATTTTTGAGAACATTAATGATCACATCAAGTTCAATTTTAAGGTATCATTGTTGTTCCAATGACAAATTCTTCTCCCCAAAGCGCTGGCTACAAGTCTTTTCAATGGTATTTTCCAGCAACATATTTATAAATCGGAACAATATACTTATTACAATAATTTCCATGCATGGTGATTTTGTATTATTTTTAAAATTAGACCTAGAACTGAACAACTCTTGGAATTGTAGTGTTTGGACAAGTCTTTTGATTCCTACCCATTTGGCCCTCTCAAGTTCCCAAATAAATCACTTTATTCATCTTGCCACTCACTGCCTACCCATTGAAATGCAATATAATGGGCACTACTAAGTTGTGATATCAGAAAAAAAGACTGCCCAATGTAGGAATAGATTACACAATACAAAGTGATATTTTCTAATATCAACAAAAAATAATTTCAGGTTTCCACAGAGGTGAAGTAATTCACATTCATCAGAACAATCTCCTGGAAATAACAATTATACACTATCAACAAAGTATATTAAATGGCTTTCTGAAGGCGATGGAAAGCAACCCAAAGTAGGCAGAAACTACAAAAAGAGAATGGTGCTAGATGAGTTTTCCCAGGATTTTTATTGCTACTTGCCTCAGGGCAAACACACATACCACAGTGCAAATAGGCTAAAAGTTGCATAGCTCTCTTGTATTATGGCTCAAAAAAAAAAAAAAAAATCAAAGGTCAGATTTAGGGACTATACAGATACTGAGATGTGAAGGAACAGATTTTGTGTCATTATCCTTCAATCAAGGATCGCTAGGTAGGAGAGCACTTGGTGAACAAAATTGGGTTTATTAACTCAAAAATGAGAACACACACCAGGACAGTTTCATAGGTTCTAGCACTGGAACTTGTGTTATCCTCTTTTGGGGACAATACAAGGAGGTAGAATTTTTCTCCAGATTCTACATTTTTAGAAGTGGAGATAATTCTATAGTTGAGAATCTTTTTAAATTAAAAAAAAAATGTAATGTTTATTTTTGAGAGAGAGACAGAGACAGAGACAGAGAGCAAGCAGGGGAGGGCAGTGAGAGGGAGACACAGAATCTGAAGTAGGCTTCAGGCTCTGAGCTGTTTGCACAGAGCCTGACACAGGGCTCGAACTCATGAACCATTAGATCATGACCTGAGCCAAAGGTGGACACTCAACTGACTGAACCACCCAGGTGTCTCTATAGTTAAGAAACTCAATATTTCTTATCTAGTAACTGCTAAAGAAGCAGCAACCACTTATATTAGCCACAGAGGAAAAGTTTAGTTATTTTTGTGGATTGGATATTTTTCTTTTAGTCTGTTTTTGGACATGATTATAGAGTGATCTCATTTTTGTTTTGACTCATCATGGTCACAGAATGGCCCTGCTTCATGTTTGTATTCTGAGTCTTGTTTTGTTTGGGGCTCAGTAATGGTATACCACAGCCTAGTGTAAGTGCCCCGCTAACTCTTAGCAACACAAAGTCCCACCAGTTAGTTTCAGGCTAGATTACAGCGGTCCTTTCTTTTTCTCATCTGGAAAGGAGAGTTTCAGAGGGAGGTTTCAAATCCTGCCTAAATATCTGTCTGATTCCTGAGCTACCTATGTCTGGGCAGAGTCCAAGAAGCCTGGTTAAAGCTAAAAAGACCAAACGGAAATTTCAGCTGCTTGCCCATCGCAGACAAGAGTTTAAATGTGTGTTTTTGAACACATGATATATTTTAAAATTTCAGCAGGATTAGCTATCTGCTGAAAAAAATAAATCAACACTTTTCATGGGAACATAACAGGATAGAATTAGCTGTCCAGGATAGAATTAGACATATGAAGAAAGAAGAAAAAATGCCACCCATGCTCAAGAATAAAGAAATTGATGAGAAGCACCACAGATGGCCCATGATGGAATTAGCTGACAATCATTTTAAAGTGGCTATCATATGTTCAAAGACATAAAGGAAAATAATAAGAAACAGTGAAAAGATATTAAATTTCAGCAGAGGAATGGAAATAAACATAAAAGGAATTCTAGAAGTGAAAAATTCAATATCAGAAGAAAAAAAAATCACTGACTGGGCTTTCTAGTAGATTAGAGATAACAGACCAAAAGAGAGTAAACTTGAAGTGAGATTGATAGAAATAATCCAATTTCAAGTCACGAGAAAAGAAAAAAATCAAAGAAATAAACAGAGCCTCTGTGACCTGTGGAAAGGAACAATATTAAAAGGTATAACATGTATCATGGGATTCAAAGGTAGAAAAGACAGAATGGAACACAAAAACTATTTTCAAATATTTTAAAAATAGGCCAAATTTCCCCCAAATTTGGTAAGAGACATAAATTTACATATTTAAGCAGCTCAGAAAACTCTAGGAAGAAATTTTTAAAAATTCAAATCATAGTTGAATTATTGAAATCTCAAAATAAGAGAAAATCTTGAAAGCAACCAGGGAAAAATGACCCATTATACATAAGAATGATGTTCCAAATGATGGCTAACTTCTCATCGGAAACAACAGAGGCTAAAAATAAAAGGCTGTTAAAAGAAAAAAAAAGACTGTCCTCTGAGAATTTCATATCTAGTAAAAATACCCTTCAAGATTAAAGGTGAAATACAGATATTTTCAGATCAACCAAAACTAAGTGAAACCATTGCTTAGAGTATGCAGACTCACACAAGAAACAGTAGAAGTTCTTCTGCCAAAAAACCTAAAAGTTATTAATAAAGTAATATCGATAATAAACCCTAAGAAAACAAATTATATTTCAAATGTCCATTGTGTAGTACATGGACTTGCTGAAAATTTCCATATTAAGTAAAAACTGATGTTGAGTAGTGCAGCTTGCACTCTTCAGGATCCTTAGAGGCTCTAAAACAATGTCAAGTTTAACAGCAAGTATTAGTTTTAAGGACACTGCTTGTTAGCATTACCAAATTAGATATTCTTGACACAAATAGGGAGCACACTTGGGCAATCAATATAAAAAGCATCTCTTTTGTGAAATTAATTGGAAAATTAGATTATAAAGTTTAAATATAAATTCTAAGTGATTCGCTAAAACGGATTAAAACAGTTTTCAAACTAACCTCTTCTTTGCCTGTCAGACTTCTTCACTATAGGCACTTTCTTTAAAAAAAAAAAAAAATGAAACAGGCTAGAGAATAAAGGCAAATATCCTGATATTCCAGATTGGCTTCCTTTTACACTAGAAGTATCCATTTATATGGGGGTCACCCAGTTATTTGCTTTAATGCCCCTCCTTGTTCTAACATCCCTTTCTGCATCTTGATTGATGGTGTCTATTATGAAAAATGTATTATAAAGCTCAGAATCTGCTTTTACATGTGCTGAAATTCAACCTTTGCAGGCCAAGGTAATATCTATCATTTATTCTATGTTCATCATCCTTTTATTTAGTTAGCAAAGCATTTGAAGACTGGAGGTTTAAAAATACACTGTTCCAAAAGGGTAAGAATTTATCAGAGTGGGAGAGACATTAAATGACTCTGAGCTCAAGAATAACTTTCTATAGGGGCGCCTGGGTGGCGCAGTCGGTTGAGCGTCCGACTTCAGCCAGGTCACGATCTCCCAGTCCGGGAGTTTGAGCCCCGCGTCAGGCTCTGGGCTGATGGCTCAGAGCCTGGAGCCTGTTTCCAATTCTGTGTCTCCCTCTCTCTCTGCCCCTCCCCCGTTCATGCTCTGTCTCTCTCTGTCCGAAAAATAAATAAAAACGTTGAAAAAGAATAACTTTCTATAAGTGTGTGTCCAGGGAAGAACAGAAAACAAAACGAACAAACAAAAAAACAGAAGCCCTGGATTCTAGTCCTGGCTTTGGTGGTAGCTAGCAATGCAACTTTGGAAAATTATTTAGTCTCGTGTGTTTTTGTAAAAACACGTACTGGAGTATTTCAAATATCTCTTTATATAAAGGGATAGTTTAATCTATGCTATATTTATATTGGAAAAGTTGAATTATTGAATGAATCATTTTAACTATTAAGCGTGCTTCAAAGAGTCTGCGGGCTGCAGGTCCGCACTCACTGAGGATGAGAAAAGTACCCAGAGTATGTAATAAATAAAAATCACAATTTGGGGGCTTCTGTGTATCTTCATGACAAGAAATCTTGTGCATCTACACAACAGATAAACACCTCAGAGGGTGTGATCCCATAAATACTGTAAAGAAATTAATTTATTGATTTGACAGAATAATTTCAGTTCATAGTACGTTTGGTGGAACTGGTCATACCCAGTTCTGCCATGAATATAAAAGTACCATATTACAAAGGCCTATCATGTGATGTAAACTTTTGAAGTGTGACTGCTGTGTTCTTTGGTCATTCAAATGTATGTATTCCTCTACAAGACAACCACGCAGTTCAACAAACAAGTTTGACCTTATCAAACGTCCACAAATTGCATATTGTTAAAATTGTGCTGCTTGCTATGATAGCCAAGACCTTGCACCGTGAACATCACAGGGTTCTGGCTTGTAGCACTCACAATCCTGCATGAATGGCAATCATGATATCTGACTAAGCAGCCTATACTAACTTTTCAGATCAAAATCCAATCGGTCAGCTTACAGAAAGAAGGGTCACTGTCATCAGAGATGATGGACTACATTTCTCATAATATCATTTCTTTTTTTATTTTGTTTATTATCCAAAATGCCATATTAGTCCATGTCACAATCTTAAGAGTCTTTGAAACAAATGTGATCCAACTGAAAGTGTCCCAGAGTTCTAAAGGAAGAATATGGACCCAGGAGCCTGGGGCCACGTACCTCAGCCTCAGGCATGTGAACAACATTTTCCAAACAAGATCTGTCAGGTGGATGTGCTTCTTAGCTAAAGGAGGGTATGTGAAGGAGAACCGAACTACCCCTGAAGGAAAAGACTGGCCAGAGTCAGCCGGGAGATCAGAGCTCCAGCCAGCCAAATGGAAATCTAAATCTGGGATCCATTCATACATGCAAAAAATTATTTCCCTTTATAATTACTATAAAGAATAAAGACCTTCTATCAATGCAAAAGTAAACTCAAGCATCAGTCTAGTAATGTCAATGATATGGATTCACAATTCCACACTGTAAGCTACTGTTTATTCTGTCATTAACTCACATAATATTTTGTAGTGTTATTTTTTTCTCTCTTGAGACAATTGGGAACATAGGAGCAGCTGCAACATCAGCACTTGTGTTTTGCCAGTTGTTCAGAGAATAGACCAATTAGTGGGAATGTGTAGTAATACATGCATTTGGCAGCCATGTCTGTACAAAATGAGGGTAATATTTAAAATAAGACTCTTTTAATGTAACATGATGGCACCTGAGAGTATTGTGGAAAAATCTGACATCGGATACTTCTTTTTTTTTTAATTTTTAAAAAAAATTTATTTATTTTTGAGGCAGAGAGAGATAGAGCATGAGCTGAGAAGGGGTAGAGAGAGAGAGGGAGACACAGAATCCTAAGCAGGCTCCGGTCTCTGAGCTGTCAGCACAGAGCCCGACGCGGGGCTCAAACTCACGAGCTGTGAGAACATGACCTGAGCTGAGGTCAGACACCTAACCGCCTAACCTAACCACCTAACCGACTGAGCCACCCAGGCGTCCCTGACATGGGATACTTCCAAACAAGTAACTATGGGATTCCTCTTTACAGCCCTTCAGGCTTGCTGAGATCTTCAATCAGCTGACCCCACCCAGATTTCAGTCCCTTACCCTACTCCCAGGATTTCATTTCCTACCCAACTTAAATCCCTCATTTATCAGTGTAGTCCCTTTAGTGCACTCCCCTGAACTCTCTTGTTCCTCCTACTTCATCATACACACAACCCCAATTAAGTACAACTCTCATTTTCTTCATGTTTTACCCGTACTGCTTAATGTGGCTAGTGAAAAATGACCACTAATTTCTGGTGGACTCTTAATGCTACCCATCAATCATTTTGTATTTTTCTAGACCACTCCTTTCCCGCTCACCGAGACTTGTGGACTTCTCATTTCTCAAAGAATCTGATACCTCCTTTACCATAATCTTGCTTCCTTTTCCACTGAAAAATTTCTGCAATCAGAAGAGGACATTTACAAATTCCCAACACCAGATCTCCCCACCAAAATCCTCTTTGTCCTTAAGTGCTATTTCCTTTTCGTACTCAAGTCCTTAGATGAACCCATTAAACACATGGCTTTGAACACCACATATGAGCAGTTGACCCCCAGATGTGTGCTTTACCATGGATCTCACTCCTTAATTCTAGAACTATATGCCCAACTGCCTATTTGACTGATTCTCTTAGGTAAAAAACAAATAAGCCTCTCCAACTTACTATGTTCCAAACAAAGGTTGCTATATTTTTCTACCCCAAAGGATATCTCTCTCACTTCCACCAAGACTTGACTCAAAGTCATTTCCTTAATTTTATCTTTCCTGGATTCCCTTCCAAAATTTCTTTTTCCCATTGCCCTGAAGTTCCCCTTCCCTAATTATATATATATCTTCCTCTCAGTACTTATTGCCATATAACACATTATACATTTTGCTAGTTTTCTTTTTGTCTAGTTTTACTAGTTTGTCTAGTTTACTAGTTTACTAGTTTACTAGTTTTCTTGTTTGTCTCCCTCATAAAGGACAGGATATTTTTCTGTTTTGTTTATTGTTGTATCATAAGCATCTGGAACAGTGCTTGGCATATAGTAGGCATTCAATACATATTTGCAGTATGAACAAATGGGATATGCTAGAAATACAATGCACAGTTTCCAGTAAAAAAATCTCAAAGTCTTATGTGAATAAGATTTAGTGCACTTAAAATTATTCTGTTTTTCTAGACTTCTCTTTGATTATTCTCCACACTATATGTGTTTGCATGTGCTAAGATATGCTTGAGAACAATGATATACACCAAAGTTCTTTCCAAATTATAAACTACATGTATGCATCAATACACGCACATCTGTGTAAAAAGGAATTAATAGCTTTGTGACTTTGGAGCTTGCCATAAGAAGACTGTTTGTAACAAAAGGACTTCATTCTCTTCATTCTCTGTATTGCCCCATATCTGTGTTGACTGTGCCACCATTTTCTGGGCAAACAGTGCTCTTTATAAATCTCATTCAATACAGTTTCTTCTACTTGAAGTATTCTTTCTTCTTTCTACAACTGAAAGAGTGATTTTCGTTGTTTAATATCTTACTCCCATTTCTCTATACAACTGTAAAGTCTTAAGTTACACGAGGTAGAATGATTTATTCTTTCCTTTATGTACATATTGCTATGGTAGTTAACCTGTCACACTTAGATCACTTGTTTTTATGTCTGTTTCCCACACTAAATTATGAGCTTCTCATAAGCACAGATAATCTCTGTATCTTCAGCATTTAACCAAAGTCTGGCACATGGTAGATATTGAATATTTGTTTAAGGCAATCATCAATCCATAGAATGCTAGTACAACCCTACCTATATTTTTGGGAAGTTCATTGTCAAATGAAATATTTCAAAGGATTAGCTTCAGGAAAATAACCCCATATAGTTCTTCATATTAAACAAATGATAAAAATATTAATAAGTATTTTAATATTTTACTAGAACTTCAAATTTGAAATTCAGCTTATTTAAAATGATATGTATAGAAATATAAATTTAAATGGATTGCTTTATTTTGTAATTACAAATCCATTTCTAAGTTCAGACATTTGTCAGTAAAATGATTAAACTTTAAACCAGCTAAAATTAATAAAGTCACAAGTACATATGTTTTTTTCAGGGCATAGTTGGTGCATGCTTTGTATTAGATCTTTAAGGTTAGTGAAACCAAATGGAGAACTTTAGAATGTTAATTAGGAGCTCTTAATTTTCTCTCTAGATGTGAATGTTAAAATGGCAAACAATGTGGCATTGTTCATTTCAGTGTGAGTTTAAATATCACATTGTGATAAACTCATTAGTTGTAAGAAAGAATAATACTAATATAAAGTTGTGACCAAAAATTGTTAATTTAAAAAAACGCCTGTTACATCCTTTCATATTGCTATGACAAAATAATATGGAGATTGACAAAGGTTGAGTATCTTAATGTGTAAGTTTATGTGTGAAATTTTTATCATGTGCTTTCCGTACTTTCCAAGATAGACATCTTAATTTATTTATTTATTTTATCAAGTTAGGTCTTAAAGAAAATAAAAGAGATTTCATTGCACAATTTCTCCATGAACATTTTCTTTTCATAAACCTGTGTATTTTTTTCATTATGTAATATTTTAAAGAAAACATTGCCAACTGGAATGTAATAGTGGTGTAGAAGTTCCAGTATTAAAATTTCCACTGAGATTAAAAAGAATCATCGTGTAATGGCAGTTCTTAGAATTAGAAGACTGCAAATGGGTTTTAAGTCACCTGTTTCCACACTAAATTCTTTCTCTGTCTTAGCAAATGAGATGCCTACTTTCCCTAGTAAATTCGGACACTAACCTTCTTTGACAATCTTATTGGGAAGTGGCCTACATTTTCATTTATTAAAGGAAGAAAAATGATACCAGGAATATGAGCTTCTTCTTTTGTTTTGTGTCTCCAGAGGCATTTTATTCCAATATGCAAGTGTGTGAGAGAGAAGCTTTAGCTTATCCTTTTGAAATCAGGTAGCAGGAAGTCAAACCAATTATCCTTAGTGCCCACTTCCAAGAGGTCCTGAGGCAAACCCTTACAAGATGGAAATAGAAGGAATTATATCTCTGCTTCCACCAAGAATCCACAAGGAAACTGGGGTCAGGCAATGCTAGCTAGAGTTCCTTTTTGTTGAATGCCTACTATGTGTCAAGAATGCTACAAGGACATAATTTCTTATCCTCATCCCTAATGTCAAAACAACCTTGCCAAGAAGTATTATAATTGCCATTTTACAGAAGAGGAAATGAAGTTAAAAGGCCTAAGGAATCTGTCCACCTTTATAAGCTAATATGTGCCAGAGGCCAAACTCAATTCTAGTTTCTCCTGCTACACTTCATTGCTCCCCAGTGTACAGAATAGAAACTGGTTTGGAAAGAAGAAGAAGGATTTTAGCTTCTAGTAAGGTTCATTTCCCTCTATTTCCCAAGACATGCAGAGATGGGCAACTTGGAGGGAGAATTGCTTCCATTCTATAACTTGAAAAAAGAAATAACCTTTCATATTCACAATTTGTCTCTGAGTTACTAGTCTACTAGCTGTAGGCTTCAAAATTGACTAAAACTTCATAAACGGGTTCTCTACAATAGTTTTCAAACATTAATGTGAAATTAAACCATCTGGGGTCTTGGTAAAATATGCAGATTCTGATTCTGGAGGTCGGGGTGGGGCCTGGGATTCTGCTTTCTAGCAAAGTCCCAAGTGATGCTGATGCAGATGGTCTATGGACCATCCTGGAGCAGCAAAGCTTGACAAAAATTTAAGACATCTCTCCTTACCTCTCCGTTGCAATAGTGGATGGATATAAAGGAACACAGATGGAGAGGTCTCCACATCATTTTGGACAAGAAGACTAACATGATTCATGGACTCTATCCAGAGTTAATTTTTCATGTATAAAATCATTTAGCCCAATTTCTTTTAATTCTACCTTTCATTGCTCACATTTGACTATTAAACTTCACAATTTCTTTGAGGAAATACGTATGATTTTTTAGTATGATAAACATTAATTTTCAGCTTTAGTGAAACTGAGACTATAAAGGCAATTGATTTTTTTTTTTAATGGAGATTTTCAGAGCACCTGGGTGGCTCAGTTGGTTAAGTGTCTGACTCCTGATTTCAGCTCAGGTCATGATCTCGCAGTTCCTGAGTTCGAGCTCCGCCTCTGTGCTGACAGCACAGAGCCTGGAGCCTGCTTCAGATTCTGTGTCTCCCTCTCTCTCTCTTTGCCCCTCCCACCACTCACACTTTGTTTCTCTCTTTCTCAAAGATAAACATTAAAAATTTTTGTTTAAATGGAGATTTCAAACCATTTAATTTCATAAACACACAATACAATCTTCCTTCCACAATGTGGACAAGAGGAGCATCAGCTTCTTCAAGTCACAATTAACATATATTAATTATGTGTTATGTCCTTTATTAGACAATAGACAGTGGAAGATAATTAAAAAAAAAACCTCTGTTTTGAAGTCGTATATTCTAGTGAGAGACACAGAATTATAAATGGAAAAGCAGAACGTATGTGTGTGGGGGGGGCGGGGGTTATGGAGAATGACAGACTTTTCTCAGGATCTGGGAAGCAGTGATCAGAGAATGTTGCATAGAAGACCTGTGTCGATAACTAGCTTTCACTTGAAGGAGAACATTCCAGTCAGTGGGGAAAAATGTGCAGATACTCAGAGGCATAAAGTAACATGGTATGGTACGGTACATTTGGCTTTAATGGTTGTTGAGACTGTATGAGAGAAATCAAGACTTCAATGGTAGGTCTTAATTCAGGCAAATCCAGACAGAGAAATCTATAATCTGAAGAGAAGGAAGCATGGGAAATGAACAGTTGATAACTTCATCAAAGGTCTGCCAGTAGTTACCAGTCATAGTTAAATGTGTCTCTCAAGTTTGGGGATATGAACTATTAATAGACATAGTAATAGTTTAATACCAATTTCTTTGTCCCCTTACTTAGACAAATGGAACTAGCCATGGATTTTCTTAAACTCTAATGCACAAATAATAAAAGACGTATGATTTCCAGAATGGCAACTGCATATCTGCATATTAGGAAATAAAAGTTAACCATATGCAGCACCATATGAAGACTTGCATGTACAATGGGAATGAGTTAGTGTTAACTTGGTGATCCACACAGAGGAGAATATAATTTACTACTAGCCAATTCCAGCTTTTCTGCATTTTGTCTTAAAAAAAAGTGAAAAATTTATTTTTCTACATGTCCCTTGAGCCCAGCATATATTGAAAGAGTAATGCATATTAATGTGTAGAAGGGGCTGCCTATGATATACAACAGGGATGATTTATATTCTCTCTTTCTTCCTTTCATAGTAGTGAGGGCCCCTAACGGATGTGTGTGCAGTCTTACTCATGAAGCATTGTTATAGCATTAGGTGGCAGAGGCTCATTAGAGGGACCGCAGTCTTTAACCAGACACACACCCTGAATTACCCTAAACTATCTTCATCTAAATAAGAAAGATCCAAAAAATAAACCTACTATTTTTTCATAGGATTTAGCAACTCTTGGACCTAACCTAAAACCCAACCATTAAAATGGAAACTGGGTTCATTAAGCGTCTGACTCTTCATCTCAGCTCAGGTCTTGATCTCAGAATTGTGAGTTCAAGCCCTGAGTTGGGTCCCACAATGGGCATGGAGCCTACTTTAATTTTTTTAAACAAAAAGTAAAAAAATAAAATAAAATGAAAACTTTATATCAATAATTTCATGAGAAGACTAGTTATAGGATACTTGCCTTACCTACAAAATCACTTAATTTAAATTCTCTCATTATTTTTCATCCACATGCAGCTTGATATTTTCTACCTTCTACCTTCTTAGCTATGTTCATTTTTTTTCTTTTTTTTTAGAATTTTCCACAGGGAACCTTTAACAGGACATACAGAGATGAACAAGGTTTATACTAGTAAGAACATACTTGAAAATGATTCTTACTCAGGTCTGTGGCTTAAGTTCAATAGAGGATCAGAGGAAAAGAACATTTCTTCCTCCTCATGGCCTGGTGTGAATGTAAGGTTTCTACAAGGTGTTAGGCTGACTGCAATGAAATGAAAACTCTACTATATATCATTAAAATGATGATGTATTTATAGGACATGAACCACAAGAGAGCTATACTGAGCACTTTCAATAAACCTCAATTAGAGGGATCAATATTGCTAAAAGAATCTTTAAAAGCACCTCTGACAGAAAACTTCTTTGAGATTAGTTTTAAATGCTGAGATAAACAGACTACTTCAAGGCATAAGGAGAAGTAAATCCTAGTGTAAGTTCTAATTCTCAGGATCTCAAGGTTTATGGCTTGAATGAATGAAAGTTTGATGAATTGTTTAAAAAAAGAGGTGTTTTTGCCCTTTATACTTAGGAAGTTAAACATAAAGAGTATCCTATATAAGGGTCTTTAACAAACCTTGAGCTAAATCTTGTTGAACATTTTTATCCATGTTTTTCTTAAAATGTTAATATTTTCTTTTCCTTCCTCTCTGATAATTTACGTATTACCTATCAGTCATGGTCCACGTGAAGTCCTACTTCTTCTACAAATCCTTCCTTTTATGCTCCAGTGTTATTAAAATTTGCACAAATACAGTTCTTGATTACAGACTTAGAGCAGTTGCCAATTGTTTCTGGTAAGTCTTAGCCCCACAACTGAAAAGTAAGCTCCCTAAAGGCAAGCATCATACTATATGCTTCCTTACAATACCTCATAGTAATAAGCAGAGCCTAATCAGTCAGTGACAGCTTTGTTGAAAATTCAAATACTACTAGAAGAGTTTATACCGTAGGTGAGCTTTCACAGTTCACAAGCTAATTAGCAGCTGAGTTAGCAAGGTAGAGCCACTGTCAGATGAGACCCAGAAGGTCTTGGATACAAAGAACTAAGGAAGGTAAGAGCAGGAGAGACTAGATTTAGAAGAAAGAGATGCTTTACAGGGAGAAAGAGAGAGGAAAAGACAAAGCACAATTTTGTCTAAGACTAGCCCTATGAATATTTTGATGTAGATAGCAAAGTTTCTTTTGAAACATCACAATAGCAGGCACTCAAACATTCTTTCTCAGATGGAAAATACTGACAAAAAGGAGACCCTGAGAATAACCTAGTGCAGACCTAGCAGGTGCCTAAACCAGCTAACCCAGTTAAGAGAATTGTAGTTTGCTGAGACAAAGCAGACATACTATGACTTTCCAGTAGTATTGGTGCATTAGTATTCATTTATTTCATCCATCAATCATTTAACAAATGTTTAGTGCACACCTTATATGGGTTAACATGATCTGAGGGCCTAGGGATTCTATTGTGAGCAGAATGAACTTTAGAAGGTCCTGCCTCCTGGCTGAGACATTAGTCAAATAATAACACTAGTGTAAACCTAACAATTTTGTTTTTAAAAAGTAGTTAGTATATTAAAGAAAAAGCCCGGAGAACATTTGATAGAGAGAACCACTTAAATGGAGGAGCAAATAAAAAGGGACAGAAGAGTGGGGCGCCTGAGTGGCTCAGTCGGTTAAGCATCCGACTCTTGATTTTGGGTCATGTCATGATCTTAGGATTCCTGAGATAGAGCCCCACTTTGGGCTCTGTGCTGACATCACAGAGTCTGCTTGGGATTCTTTCTACACCCCCCCCCCCCCCGCTCACTCTCTCCCTCTCTCTCAAAATAAATAAATAAACATTAAAAAATAAAAAGGACAGAATGATATTCTGGCATGTGTTAAGGCCCTGTGATGAAAATATACATCAAGCTTTCTAAGAACTAAAAGAAAGACTATTCTTTAAAAAGTCGTCTGAATCCAAGATTGAGAATCCTTCAACACTGGTCTATCTTGGCATTTGGGCTCTTGCGGCCATCTGAGTAAAAGTTCTCTACTGTGGGAGAGAAGGCTCTCACCTCTTCTGCCTTTCTTATTGGGTGGGGTTTGTGCCTTTGCAGGCAGTGCTTGGCAAGACCCCTGACTTCAATAAAACTTTGAGTGGCTTCCAGAGTCACTTGGAATCTGTTGCTAGGTAGAAAAAGTCATAGAAACTTCAGGCTGAGAGCATATTAAAAATACCTGAGCTGCTTGTAGGATTGGTCCGTCTCCGAGATGGTTTTATAGCAAAGGTGATCTTTTTTTCATTTAACGTATTATTCTCCCAGCCCTAGCCCCAGGGAGAAGAGAAAGGTGAACAAGTGGAACAGTTGGTTCTGGAATCTCAGCTGGGGTCCTATTAATATGGGAACTTCCTGACCTGCAATGTTTCAATTAGAGTCATCAATTAAGCTTGCTTCTTCTTCCTCATTGGCTGACTGCCTGGAAATGAGCCTCGTATTTCATAATACATGTCATTGTGAGTTTTCTTAAAGACTCCGAAGTTTGATTTGCTTTACTGATTTAAAGGGAAAAAATGCTATTCTGACATTATTGTTTCAGAGTAAACATTAAATTTGCAAACACCTTGACCGTGAGTTTTTTTTATCATTATCACTTTCATTGAATTAGATATATTTTTTGTGTAATTTGGGAGACTGGGCAGGGGATCTATGGGAGGAAACAGAATGATGCACTGCTCCCGGAAAACACACTCTTTGACAGAGATATTATTTGACAGAAATCTGTCCTTGTGATAAGCACTAGAAAAAGAACTAACCCCATATTGTATATTTAATGTATTTTATGACTCTTAATATGCTTGAGTTATACAGTATCTGCTTTAACCTCTGGAATCTGTGAATCACTTGGACTGAGAATTCCCACCATAAGAAAGTTCTAACCTTTTTTAGGGTATTACCTAATGCAATCAAATAGTAATACATTTTTATTTTTTTAGTCATATATTAAACATCTGCCATCTTCAGAGTAAGCATTTGAGGTCTTAGAAGTGAGATTGCCACATGCTGTGTGAGTTAGAGTAAAAGCTGAAGATATGACAGACTTAGAAGAGAAATGTACCTAAACTGAACAGAAAATTAAAGCATTTTAAACTCAGAGACTTGGGGTGCCTGGGTGGCTCAGTTGGTTAAGCATCTGACTCTTGATCTCAGTTCAGGTCACGATCTCATGGTTTGTGAGTTTGAGCCCTGCGTCAAGGGGATCCTCTCCCCTTCTCTCTCTGCCCCTTCCTCACTTGCTCTCTCTTTCTCTCTCTCTCTCTCTCAAAATAAATAAACACTTTTTAAAAAATTGAAAATGGAATTTATGGTAGTAGAGTTCTAAAAGTAATAGAGAAAATGGACCTTACAAAGGAGGCCATTACTACTTAAGATATTTTCAGAAAGTTAGAAGTTTTCTGTTCAAAAACAATCCAAGAATAATTCAGCTAGGGTAAAATATCTTTTTCAGAAATTTAATTGCTTTATTTCAACTTTTCTTATCTATTCCACAGGAACAATATGAAAACTAATTTTACTGTCAGGAAATTTTCTATTTTCCAAACTTGAAGTTATAAGAATGTAGGCATACTGAAATTTATTTCAACATGTGGACTTTTCTGTTTTAGCCCTCATTAAGAACTTACTGGTATCCTGAGGGTCACTTAGGCATCACACGCGCCTCATTACGAAAATTTCATATTAGTCCTAGATTTTCTCAGTTCTCCCTTGATGGCTGCTGGTCTGTGAACTGCTTCTATGTTAAAGCTGTTTCTCTGTTTTTAAAACAAAATTCCATTGGTGAGAAGTTCCGAGGGTTCATGACTCTTTTGTATGTACATATTATGTGGTTTACATATTAGTGCCATCCAGCTTCTATAATAGCTGGTAAGCCATGCCCTTAGTTTTACAAACATGGTCCTCTGGTTCTAGGCATCTGAAATTTCTGTGGGTAAAATGCCCTCACCTGTAGTCATTAACATTATTTACAGAGACCCTACTAACCTTCCCACTAATGTTGACATCCATGTTTTCATTGTATTATCTATTGTTTCCTTTACTGTTCGACTACAAGTGCGTCAATTTCCCCAAAGCACACTACGTACCAGAGTCAAACTGTCCACATGTATAAAAGCAGTAATTAGATCTGCATGCAGTGTTAAAGTTTCACTCCTGTTGTTCTACTAAAGAGGCACAGCCCATTGGCCCTGATAAATTCTATCAAAAATATTCCACACAAACTCCAAGAAAATCAGCGTTGTAACCCCTGTCCTATGTAAGTGTCCAAGATGCAAACCCTTAAGATATATCCTTCAGTGGTACAAGTGGTAGAATACCGAAAGCACTTACGGAACTGTTCCCATAATGCAGTTAAAATTATTGTGCTAGAAGTCTTACTTTGTCATAATATAGAGGTGACTTCATGCCATTTTCCAGGAAGCCTTGAGTTTTTTTTCCCAAATTCCTATAATTCGGGAACTACCATGCAATGTAAAGAACTACTGTTTCTGCACAATGCACACACTCTTGTACTGTTGTGCATTCTCATGTTGTCCTCTCTAGTGGATAGTGCTGTACTTCTTATCTAAAATGTGAGAAGCCCAACAACCCCTTCCTCCTGAATCCACTCTACACTCATACGATCCTCTTAGAATGTTGTATAACAGAGAACAACCAATTTCACACACCCCCGAACGAAACATTCACTTAACCAGTTCCTCAAACATACAGGTCTCTGCTAAAGTGCATCCTGCCTCTGCTGGTTGGTTCACAAACCAAAGCCTCGATAAAGGAGTGGTGTAGCTCTGTATCACCTCCACTCCCTGCTCAGCACAGGAATTCCTTAATAAGCACATGAGTAGTACAGGACCGTAGTATATTACCTCCGTGGATTCTAACTCTGGGACATGATCCTTCTCCTTGCCCGAGTCACAATTCAAAAACGGGGGAAAAATGGTAAGAAAGACGAGGGCAGCTTTATCTTTTCAGAGATGGCTGATGGGCAAGCATCCCTATGTTTTTACCTGTCACTTCCCATGTGGAAAGTCCAAATGTAAAGTGTCACACATGCGTGCGTCTTTCCTTGGAGAAATTGTTTACTAGCCCACTTAACAACAACAAAAAGTGCTTTATATTGTGTCCAAAGAAATATAACCTATGTTTTTAAAAATGGAAATGTGACTGCCAAGAAAATATCTTCTGTCAGCCTTGCTGGGTAGTTTGTACTCGAAGTAACACCGTCACCACCCACTCCCCATTCAAGCCGAGATCTAAAAAGGCAGGTGAACTGAAAGGAACCAAGAGCCTGTCCGTCCCTATTAGAAAACAGCCATAGGAGCAAATCACGTTGGAGGAAGGCTCAACAACTCGAAGAGACCATCTCCTCAGGACTGGGAGGAGAGATATGGAGCCATTTTTCACTAGGTTCACAAGAAAATGTCAGCTCACAGCTGCTAGTGCACTGCCAGAGCGCATCTTAATTTGGTCAAAAGGGACCCAGCCAGTCACCCTCACAGAACATTTTCTTAGAGAGTCCATTACGAATCTGATTCCCTCTCCTTTGAGCATCTTCCTGATGTAGTCTTTGGCATTTGCAAGGCACAGATCTGCATCCAATTCAAAACTAAATGCCTTTCCCCATTTCCTCTAAAAATCATGTGAATTAGACACTTCGGGGCTGATAGTTTAAAAAAAAAGGGGGGGAGGAAGAAAAAAACCACCTCTCCCCCCACTCCCCACCCTCCTCCAGCTTCTTGACTAATACCTCTGGGCAGTTTACTTCCGAATAGAGCTGATTCTTGAGTGCACAATGGCAAACTGGTATGCAAGTCTCCTATCACAGAACGCACAGGCAACGCTTTCTTTGTAAAAACACAGGAAAATACACATGCTGGAACAAAAGACACTCTATCTGCACAGCAAGAAACAAGAGAAATTATGTGTTTGTTTTACACACATCTATACCCACTCACAAAAAAACGCCTTGGCATGTATCTTAATGATGACATATTGTAGTCTTTCCTCAAACCAGGTCCCAGTGAAATACATTTTAAAGCTTTGGCTCCAGTGGGAGGTAAAACATTCTCTGCCATAAGAATACCTGGTGTGTGCCTTTGTTGGTAGGGTGCCATTTCAAACTTATTATATTTGAACTCAATTATGTGGAAAATTCAGATAAGGCAAATTCAGTCAGATATCTCTGAATTACTCTGATATTACAAGAAACGCCAAGTCAGCAGATATTTGCTGTTTACATCTCACAATAACCTAATCATGCATTTGCAGCCTTCTGGAGCAAAATGCTAACTATTCTCCAAACAGCCACCTGACAATCTAAGGGCTCAAACACACATTCTGACTCAGAGGAGACATCATGACGGCTCTCCGCTGGCTGTATTGAACAAAAGCTCCACAAGCAAAGGAGAGGCATTTGGTAATGTAGTGAGAGTCAAATCAAGTTTAGGTTCACATCTGGTGAATTATGGCACTGCCTACCCAGGGGTTGGGGAGCAGGAAGGTTTGGAGGTTATAAATAGAAAACACACACACAGACACATATAGATATTTAAGCCAGACCGGGGCAGTTTCAGCTTACTAACCTAGAGCTCTCTTCAAAGGAAGCAGAGAAGCCGCACGTCCTCTCCCACCTTTCCATGGTCCTCAGTCAGTGTCTTCTCAAACCACCTGTACTGATCCAACCCATTCTTAGATAATGTAATTTTCTTGATAGAAGTAGTCTCAGCTGAGCTTTGATTTTTTCAGCATGGATGTCCAGAATTTTCCTCTTTAAGCCAGACACAGCAACAAAACTGCCGCTGAGGTCTTTTGTTTTCCCCTCCTCTCAAAGATGAAGCATGCAGCACTTCTCTCTCTCTCTCTCTCTCTCTCTCTCTCTCTCTCTCTCTCCTCTCTCTCTCTCTCTCTCTCTCTCTCACTCCCTCCCTCCCTCCCACCCTCCCTCCCACTCTCCCTCCCTCCCTCCCTCTCTCTCTCCCCTCGGTCGCTTTTGCACTCTCCCTCCGTTTCTCTTTCCCCAACCCCCACCAGCAACCTCACTGGATTCCGTTCAGTCGGGGTCATTTACATCTCCCAGCATGAGAACCTGTGTTCCGTAAGCGCCAGTCTCTCACTTTTGGGTTTCCTCTGCGAAAGGGAGGGGGCGGCTCTAGGTGAAGTCAGGTGACCCCTCCGTTAAAAGCCAGAGAGATGGATGGAGTGTGTGAATTTTAATATACACACAGGCACATTTACATTACAAAGCAGCGGAGGAAAATCTAGCTTCTAGAGATTAGGCATTTTTGTTTTTGCTTTCATAGTCCCCTTTCAGCAATTAAGAGAAGCTAATATAGTATAATGAAATGTAATTAAAGTTTTCAGCGTTAATAACAAGGCTGCATACTTTCAGAATCATCCAACTGAACAATTCTTTTAAACTTGTTTGCATGACTTTCTTTTTCTTTCAAGGGTCAAAGAATCAGTCATTTTACTATTTACACACCTTTTCTAATCGGCCTTTTCTTTGACATCTAGTTCAACTTATCTCAAAGTGAAGGACCACAAAGAAAACCAATAATAATAATAATAATAATAATAATAATAATAGTAGTAATAACAATAGTAATAATAGTAATAATAATGAGGAGGAGGAGGCAGAAGAAGAGGAGAAGAAGAAAAAAATAAGTGACAGAAAACCAATGTACATAGCATGGATAGAAATCAATAGTTTCCTATTGTAGAATTAGATTTAATGAGTAATTTTTTGCTCTTAAACAAATAACTTTTCCCTTCTCTGTTTCAGTGTCTCTGTCTTAAAATAGAAAATAAATGCAAAAAATGTAGCAGCTCCCCTCCCCACCAATCAAGCAAGCCTGGCACAGAAGGATGCCCAGGCAGATACACCACTCAGGGCACCAGGTACCGAAGCAACTGGAAAAAAGGTGTGCTAACCTCGTACAGTGTTGAAGACAAATTTATAGTCTGCAGACTTAGATCTTAATGAGTAAATTTGCTACCACCTCATTTCCTGCTGTAAAGTTTCTGAAATCCAATGCACAGAATCCCTTTCATCTCTACCATTAAATAGGAATGAAATGCATTCTGCTCTTAGAAACACTGCAAAGAAAAACAAGATAATCTCCACAAACTATTTTGAGAATTCAAGATAAAAAGTACTTTATGAAGCCAAATGACAAGTAATTAGAAGGAGATCAACAAGTTTGGTGAGAACAAGTATCAGAAGAAGAATCTCTTATTTGGCCTTTGGTGTTTCGTGCATGGGTTCTTAATTTCGAGAACATGGTGACATTGGTGACTCCACCAAAGAGAAAAATAAGAGGAGAGCTGACATAGAATCGCATTAGCCCTGCCTCAAAAGATAACATTTCAAACTCTTACACAAACAGCCTCTCATTCTCTTGAGAGTGATGTCAGGAGAGCGTTGCATTTACCGCTGAGACCAGGCACTCCAGCTGAAATACACCCAGTCCCCTCCATAAACACCACTCAAGGGTAGACATGGAATGAGTAACAGCTATTCACTGTTCTTGCTTGTTTTGTATTTTAAAAGCTTTACCTTGCATGGAAAAGATCCTATTTAAGCTTTTAAAATAAATTATATGCTAACCGGCTGCAAATTTAGCTTTAGTATGTGCTACAAAAATTGGCACCAAAACATGGGACAATAAAAAAAGATCTTCCCTCAGAAAAGTAAGTTAGCTTAGGCAAATTTAGGAAGACCTAAAATTTTGTAGGATAAAAACATAAAGGATTTCATTTTACAGTCTCTGCGAAGAAAACTAGCTGTTCTTTAACCTTTATTTTTCATTTCCAGCATTGGGTGTCTTCATTTTGCATTTGCCCTTTTTTTTCCCTCCACCTCACCCTCTGGCTTTTCTTTTTTAGCCACGGTATCACTTTCCCTGAATGTGCAAAATGTCCACATAAGAGAGAGAGCAGGAAAGGCATCTCCTATTATGTCAGATAATGCATGGGCTTTAACTCACACTCCAGTGTATGGCAACTTTGAAGCTCCATGCTATTCTAACAAAGAGGCACGATATAAAATGGACTCTAGACTGCATATTTTTTGTTATTAAAAATCAAAGGATCTTAATTTTAAAAGGCTTATTAAAGTTCACCAATGACAGGCCACTTCAAAAAAAAAAAAGATGAAAATAATTTAGCAAAAGCCCCAGTTGTCTTTCTAACAGGTCTTCCATTACTCAAGGAACAAACTAAAATACAGAGTGTGAAATGAATCTTCACTCATGCATTCAGTTATCAACCAATGTTTATTGAGCACTTCCTTTGTGTTAAGCAGTATTCTGAGCAGTGAGGGGTAGAAGGTAAATAAAACAGTCTGAACCCTTTCCGAAACTGATAATGTGTACCACTGACATACAAGAAATGTCAGTGCAAAATGCTATGGAAAGTCAGAAAGGCAGGGGCGGGGGTTCCTTAATGGGATGTGGGATGGTTACAATAGAACAGGTGACATTTGAACTCAGCTTTTAAGCATGTGTCATTTTTCTAGGTAAGAAAGCAGATGTGGGGGAATTCAGGCCACAGGACACAAAAAGCATGAACAGAGACCTGTGTGCAGTGTGGCATGGCTGGAAAACAGGGGCAGAGGAGAGTGGTTTTAAAAGTAGATCAGAACAGGTTGTGTATGATCTTGAATGCTCCCCCCAAGTATCTGTGCTTCATCTGAGACCCAGTGGCATTCTTACCTAGCTATGTAAGAATCCTTGGCTGGTAAATTATTCGTTTTATAAAGATTATTTTGCCAGTGATGTGGAGGGTGGATTACAGCCTTGTTTCCAAAACTTTCCTAATGATAAAAATTACTTGCAAGTGATAGTACATGCATAGAATCCTGGGTTCTACCCTAAATCTAGAGAAGGTCAGGGATCTGAATTTTTAACAATGGTCCCGGGTGATTAGACATATAAGGATAGTTACACAGAGAGTTAATATTCTCAGGATCATTATTAAGCCAAATGAAAGCCTTCTGCTTCTTTTACACTTAAATAAGGGATTTTTACAAAAAAAAGTTGAGAACACTTATCAGAATCAAATATGATGACTGTTTATTTTGAGTCATGAAACAAAATTATATACAATAGCCCATCTCATTCCTACCTTATCTTATGTGAAACCTTTGGTCCTGTGAGGCTAAAGGTATTTACCATCTCTCTGTCACATCAAGGTCTTTCTTAGGTCTGCGCCTTTGATTCCCCTTTCTGGTATAATCTTCCCTTCCTTTTTCTGTCTTCATTTTATTCTTCAAGGATTCCCTGGTACAATTGGGCACATGAATTCACCCCTTCCCTAGTGTAGTTTATATTTAAGGCATATTGATATTACAACAGCAGAACCAGAAATAATACTAATATCAAACTCTCATATTTATGCTAGGGGATTTGGCTTTTTACACTGTCACAATAATTCCATGAGGTGCTATTATCATCACTTAACTACTGAGGAAAGTGAAGGCTGGAGGCATTAAATAATTCACCAAAGGTCAGAAAATTAATAAATTTCTGGATTAGGACCCAAGTCAGTCTCTGCTACATGATTAATATCACACCATATCTTATTCCCTAAACATCTGGAACCCAAAATTCAGCAGTGGATTAAATCAGTCAGTAATGTTATTACTCTTTTGCTTTCTATCCCTTTGCATACTAAAGGCTCAGTTTCAGGAGTTGGACTCTGTCTCTGGGTTTAAAGCCTTTCTCAGAGTGCCTGGGTGGCTCAGTTGGTTGAGTGTCCAACTCTTGCTTTCGGCTCAGGTTGCGATCTCATGGTTTGTGAGATCAAGCTGCGAGTCAGGCTCTGCGCTGACAGTGTGGTGCCTGCTTGGGATTCTCTCTCTCCCTCTCTCGCTCCCTCCCTCCCTTTCTCTTTCAAAATAAATAAATAAACTTACAAAAAATATAAAGCCTTTATCTGCCACTTTCAAGACAGGGTGACCAAAGGCAAGTCATTTAGTGTCTATGTGCCTCAGTTTGCTGATCTATCTCATAGTTTTATTTGCAGCTTAAACGAGAACTCGTGTTAAGTATTTAGTACCATACCTGAAACAATTAGACACTCCATGTTAATTATTATGTTTTATTATCATTATTGTTGCTGTTATTAACAAGTGAGAAGCAAATTTTCAGTTTATCCCCATATGAGTTTTCCATCTCATCCAGAGATATTTAGGGGTGAAAAAGCACTACTGACTCTGTGCTTTTATAGCGGTTTTATGTGGTTTTAAGCTATGTGGTTTTATAGCTTTCAGTCCAGTTTACAGACTACAAGTGATTTGATAAAATTAGGAAGATGCACCAGCTACTATTTAACTAATCATGAACTCCATATATTGCTTTATTATTAGATCTGTAATGTATGGTCTCTTGAGACATTGTGGATGGCTTCCTGTCAGGCAGAAAGAAGAAATTACACATTTTTTAAAAAGCCAGCATTTTTTTTAGCAATAAGCTAAATATTAATTCTTCTTAAAAATCCATGATGCCTGATTTTTGTACAAACTACTGTCTCCTTTTTTTTTCAAAATAAATATTTCCAATATCTCCATGGAACATTTCCTTACCTTTTTGAGGTATATTTACTAGCAAATAAAATTTCATTTAACTATGCATCATTCTTGTTAGTTAAGTGCACATTTAGTGCAGATATGGTATGATGTGTATGTGAAATCAAAACCAAATAAACAGTAGATGTTATTTGTCAGTGGGAAAAAAATCTGCATGAGAATTGTGGTTGTCATATTCTGCCAACTACAGACAAACAACCTCAAGAAAATTCTCTTCTTTTTTGCAATTATATAAATTGTTGATCATAATAGGAAAAGATTCTACCATTGATGGTTTTTGTGAGTGTGGACTAAATGATTGGTGCATTACTCTGTTGACCACTGGATGTGTGTGTAGATTACTTTTGCATTGGCAGTTACACTTAATGTTTGCAGAGTCCAGATCTCTGGAACTTCTCTCTCCCTGCCTCATAGGCTACATAACAATTTTCATCAAAAACAACTGATCTGTTTTTGAATGTTTATTCCAAATTAATGCATTTTCAGTCACTGTCAAAAGAATCCTATTCTACTTAAAGATAGTTATATGTATGTGCATGCATGCATAATTATCACAGGCAATGGTTAAAGTGTGATTATCCCATTCTAAGAGAAGAAAAGCAAAAAGCAGAAAAATTCCTGCTTTGGGTTTTTCTTTAGTCTTGACTAACCAGCCAAAGCAGGTGCTTTAAGAATGGCCTTTAAATATAGCATGCTGTCGAACACACAGAGCCTTAGCAACCCTGACTTCACCATTTCTTGGCTGTGTGATACAAGATAAGTTACTCATCTGTAAAACAGTGATGATCTCTGTTGCACAGAGTTCTCAGGCATTGAATGAAGTAATGCACAGTGCCTGGCACACCATCATCACCACTATCATCATCATCATCAACACCGCCATTGCATCACATCATTATCATCATCATTGTCACCACCAGTGCTACCATCACCATCATTGTCATCATCCTCCTACTCATCATCACCAATATTTATCATGTATCAGACACTGCTGTAAATAAAACACAGTAATGGTAGCTTCCATTCTTATTGTTATCATATTCTTTTCTTTTACTGACTTTCAGTTCATGACATTACATATTCTGAACTTATTACACCGATGTAAAACACACTATCATGGTCCAGTAGTCCCTAATCAAAACAAAAGCTTACGTTTAAATATCTTTCGGTGTATGAAGTAGAAAAAATAACAGAACACGCTTTCTCTTTCACTAGTTTTTCCTTTCTGTAAGCAAGTCCCAGGATCAAACCTGGCACAGGGAAGATCCTCCTGGGTGAGTTTTAAGCCTTCTGAAGGCAATTCATGAGGTGTTAACAATCCTCACAAGAATATTCTTCATATGACTGAAGAGACCAAAGCGCAAGAGAAGTACTTTCTGTACTGAGTGGGCATAAACAGATTCCATTGTTGACAGCTGTCCTTTATGAATCTGCATTTCTGATCTCATAATGAATCATCCTACTTCTGACTTCTGAAAACCAGCTGAATTATAATCTTTTATCTCCTCCAGAGGCTCATGCTTTTCTATAACTCTTCATCTACTTTACCTTGTGGACCCCATCAGATGGCCATAAGTGGGGCATTTATGGGGCCTCTTGATCTACAAAAAGAACTTTGCCTGGGATGAGCCTAGACAAGATTGTGAAGTGAGTGCACTATGTCGTCCATATCTTCCACTTCTCCTTCCTCTGCCTTTTAGGTTACTCCTTTTAAATGGCACTTCTCTATCACCTTCAGAATTCTTCCTGATTTTGACTCTCATCTTGTAACAAAACCAAAATTCAGTAGAATACACTGTGTAAATTTGCATGTATTACCTGAAGTAATACTTATTGTCTTAGAAATTTGGATGGCTTGTACAGTATCTTAAAATGTAAACATTACTTGGAAGTAGAAACTAAATAGGTTTCCAGAAATTTTAAAACATGGCCTGAAACATGTCTATTTAAATGGGCTGAACTCAACAAAACATATTACTTATAAAGCCCAATTTCAAATCATGAAGGAAAACGAATAGAGAGGGAACTATCAACTCTGACTCGACTAACTTAGCATGGGAACAAAGGGCAGTGGATGCCCACCTTGGTTTTGAGTCATAACTGCACCATGAATTGATTGTATGACTTTGGGCAAGATACCTTAAGGCCACACAAACTTAATTTCCTTATTGGTAAAAATAGTATAACATCTAAAAGTAAGTGCAATCATGAAATTGCTAGAACAAAATATGGCACATAATAAGCTCTCAGGAAATAGCATTTTCCTTCTTGTTCTTCCTACTAGCTTTTTTCCCCCCATGGGTCACCCTCCATGGGTCACCTGATCTGCTCACACCTCTTTAATTCACCTGACATTTATAGGTTTCACCATTCAAGTAAGATAAGCTTTTGCAGAGGATCTAAATTTTAGTCAAGTAATCTACCTTTCTCAAAGCACCAGAGCAACTTAGTAAAATCAAAATAAAATTATACTGAATTGAGAAAGAAGGAGAAGGAAGACATAAAGAATGAAGAAAGGGTGGACAAGAGGGAAAAGACAGAAGAAATAGTTACATGATGTACCTAGAGGCGGTGACATAGAAGAGTAGAGAAAGTTCTACTGAACTTTATTAGAATTCAAGAGATCTTCTTTGGATTACTCACTTATATCAATGACCTTATCTGTGAAATAAAGATACTAAACTTTTCCCAAGATCTCATCCAGCTCATAGGTTTTGGTTTCGTGAGATTAGAAGGTAAAACATTTCTTGAGGACCCTTTAATATCAAACTCCATTAGTCCATGATACTGGGGAGGGAGGGCTCCCATTGACTCAATTTGACTCCGCCACATACTCTACCTATCATTCAGTCTCCATAGTAGTATTACTATCCCCACTTTAAGAGGAAGAATTTTTGGCTCAGTGAGCTTTTCTAAAGTCAAAGAGGCAAAGGGATAGGGCAGGGATTAACAACACCTTCTAATACAAAGCCCCAGGTACTTTTTATTGCACCATGCTGCCACCCTCTGGGACAAAAGTTGGGAATAAAGCTATATTGAAATTAAACCTTCATTGAATGACTCTGCAATGATATTTTAGACAGATGTGAAACGTCCTGCAACGGTCATGGAAATTTGAGGAAAGCATGCCCTGTTATGGCAGTGATGTGCTGTTCAATGTTTAACCACTAGCACTTTGGAAAAATAAAAAGAAACAAACAAAAAACCCCTGATTTGCAGCATTTGTCAATTTCTGCAGACTAAATATGCCACCATAGTCAATTTCAAGCTATTAACCTCAAGTCACTGAACTGGAGATGGGGAGAGGTGTACAAAGTGACTATTTCAAGGCAATGCCAACCATCTCCAGCATGCCACTGTGTGTATGTATGTGAGTGTGTGTGACTGTGTGTGTGTGTATGTGAGTGTGTGTGCATAGGAACTTGAATTCAGATTCCAATTAATTTGCTTTAAAAAAATAATGAAAACTCAAAATATAGGTCCAAATGCTTTTCAAGTAACTCTAAGTGCCATGTGTTTCAATTATGCCCTAATAACTTTCCTTTTTTGGTCAAATATGCAGATGACTCTCACCTACCTCTTTACCTTCAAAATATAACCGTCAACAATCCCAGCAAATAAAAGAAACCAAAATCCCAAGTTCCCATTCTTGACTTTCTTATATCTTTCCACATACTGGCTGGTTCTTATATTAAAGTTTATTTATTTATTGTGAGAGAGACAAACACAGCACAAGTGGGGGAAGGGCAGAGAGAGAGAGAGAGGGAGAGAGCAGGCTCCACTCTGTCAGGGCAGAGCCCAAAGGGGCTGGAATCCACAAAGCCTTGAGACCATGACCTGAGCCAAAACCAAGAATTAGATGCTCAACTGACCCAGCCACCCAGGCGCCCCTACTTTTTAATATTTCCTGTGAGATGTGTGAAGTTTTCAGGGAACCCCCAAGGCAGGGTTCCCCTAGTAAACCAGAAGGTGACAACTGCAAGATTTGTCAGTACTGCCTTAGCAAAGGGCCATCAGGGAAGCCTGAACAGAAAAAAAAAAAAAAAAAAAAAAAGACAAAACTATCCTATAGCCCTGCATTCCTTATTCCTCACCTTAAAGTGCCATAACTGCTTGGATTCCTCTGGAATAAAAGCAAGGTGACTGACAAGTTGTCAGGAAATTGCATGCATAATTTACACGGCACTGTGAGCAAGGAGAAGAATTGTCATTGGTGTAGACGACTCACAAATGATATTCGGATAGATTGCTTGAGGAACGACGTCTGATTGCTCAGACAATTTACTTCATCTTATTCATTTCTTCTGATTGTGAGATACAGAAGTAAGAATATAGCAGAGGGTTAAATGTGAAGAGTAGTCTTTGAAGAAAATTTGCACAAATGCTTGAATTATTGCCTCTATAAATGTGCAGAAATTCTCTCCACCTACTAAATAAAGAGAAAAGAGAAAGGACACTGAAAGCATCACTGTTGTTCAGAGGAAAATGAAATCTGAACTGAGGAACAGCCCACTTTTTAAAAATTATAGTAAGGGGGAAAAATCCTAAAATTTCTATTGTTATCTATAGCACAAATATATACAGATATCTACCTATATCTGAAGTTAGCCAACATAGTACAAAACAAAACAAACAAACAAAAATGATGTATTACAAAGTTAAAATAAGAAAAAAAAACCTGTTCTACAATAGAAGAAATAATGCTTAGGACTATGCAAAGGATGTTAACATCAGGAAGAATATCCTGTTAGCTTAATATGCATCAGAACAGAAGGCTGAAAAAACAAACAAACAAACAAACAAACAAAAACTAGTTCTTAGACACTGAAGAGTTTTTGCTTTAAAATCTTTACAGGCACAATGCAAATATCTTTTTTCAATTGTTATTTTTTCTTATATTAAAGAGCTAAGCTAGAGTAACCCCTTGGAGTGTCTTTCTGAATGATTCTTTAAAACTCCACACAGCCCTAAGTTTTAGACAACTTCATAAATGATGAACATGATAAAAATGAAATTAAATGAAAGTATGATTCAGATTCTTCAAAATGTGAGAAGGTCTCTAAGTTTCAGATTGTTAATTTAAGAAATATAATTCATATCTAGTGAGATTAAAGATAGCAGAAACTTGAGTCAACCTGAGCTTCTTCCAACTCAGGAGAGAGTTATCAACAATCAGATGGTAACTTCAAATAGGACAACGGGTGTAGGAGGAGAGAGGAAGTCTTCATCCTTAGGTAGAACAAAGAAGCCTTAGTAAATAAGAGGATGCATGGTCATATAGAAAGACAATTTGAGGGTGACTAATTCCTAGCTTTTTTTTTCAGTTAATTTATTTATTTTGAGAGAGAGAGAGAGCACCATTGGTAGAGGGACAGACAGAGAGGGAGAGGGAGAGAGAGAATCCCAAGCAGGCTCCACACTGTCAGCACAGAGCCAGATTTGGGGCTTGAACTCACAAACTGTGAGATCATGACCTGAGCTGAAGGTCTCACTTCCCATTTTCCCCTGTCCCCACCTCATTTCACCTACCTAACCACCTCACATCCTACAGTCACTGAAGGATGGTTTGACCTTTGCGGATAAAATGAGTTTGATTTTGAACAATTTTGAGTCTGGAGAACCTGACAGGGATCCAACTGGAGATATGAAGAGGTCTGAGCTACGATTGTAGGATTAGGCATAACTGAGGATCTGTTAGGCATAACTGTAGGATCTAGGGCATAACTGAGTCCTGTCACTAAAGTGCAAGAATGGGGGATGTCATCCTGCAAGAGACTAGGAATAAGAAGAGGAAAAAAGGAAACATCAGTATTTGAGGTGTGGGCAAAGGATTCAGAACCATTAAACAACACTGAGGAGGGCTGTTCAGGGAGGGGGGCGGGGAACTAATCACCTTGTAGTAGACTGCCTGTGGGTCAAGCAGATAAGACCTGGAAAAAGGCTGATGGATGGGGCTCCTATGAGATTTTTCTGTAAACTTTGAGAGCACTAAGCAGAGCCTGGAGGAGAGACTGGAAGGAGACAAAGTGGAATACCAGTAGCTTCTAAACCTGTTTATCTCTCCAAATCTTGGGAGCTTTAAAAATACATATTCTTGGGACACCTAGGTGGCTCAGTCGGTTAAGCATCCAAGTCTTGATTTCAGCTCAGGTTGTGATCTCACCGTGGTGATATCAAGCCCCCTATCTGACTCTAAGCTGGGTGTGAAGCTTGCTTGGGATTCTCACTCTCTCCCTCCTCCTATGCCCCTCCCCCACTCATGCATATGCTCTCTCTCTCTCTCTCTCCCTCTCAAAACAAAACAAAACAAAACAAAACAAAACAAAACAAAACATATTCTTAAGCCCCATCCTTGGATTCTGAGTCAGTAAATGAGAGTCCTATCTCATGTCTGTTCTTGAATTTTGTCCATACACTAATATAATTCTTAGTGTATTTCTTTTTTTTTTTTTTTAACATTTTTATTCTCATCTTCCAACTAGTCTGCAAACACCTTGAAGGTAGGAATTATGTCTCTTGTGCTCTTATTCCCACAGCATCTAGCCTGAAAAATAATAGGTACTCACTAATGTGTGTGGGCTAATTGGTCATCTTACCACTATTCTTTAAAATAAAATCATCCAGGGTAATCAATTATAATGATAATAAAGGTGTAGGGGCGCCTGGGTGGCTCAGTCATTTAAGTTTCTGACTTCAGCTCAAGTCATGATCTCACAGTGAGTTCAAGCCCTGCGTTGGGCTCTGTGCTGACAGCTCAGAGCCTGGCACCTGCTTTGAATTCTGTGTCTCCCTCTCTCTCTGCCCCTACCCTTTTCGCACTCTGTCTCTCTGTCTCTCTCTCAAAAATAAAGGTTAGAAAAAAGAGATGTAGACTCATACTCAAATAATGATTGGAGAAATTTTTAATAACCAAATACAATTTTGGTGCTAAAATAAAATGTAAAAGGTATCTTAAAATGGCCAGGATCAGGAAAAAGAATGTTTTCCAAAATGATCCATGACATGGAGCCATGTTGGCTTTATTTAGGGAAAATGTTGATTTGATTTGGAGATGGCTAAATGTGTCACTCTGAAAGTGTATGTGTTTTCACATGATGTGAAAAAAAAAAACATAATTATAGGTGTCCTTTGATAGCCTATTCATTTACAATGCTATTTTGGAAACAGTAAGTTTCAAAATTGGTTTCCAGTTTTGGAAGGAAGTTCTACTGTAAGGTAGCTCTGAAGATTTGCCCCCTAGAGATTTTCTTCATTGGAATTCAATAAAATTTAATTGAATTACAATGGTTGAATCCACAAGGTGTCAATTGCTGGCTCTCGGATTAAGGAACTCTCTTTCCTCAGGCATTCACACCTACAGGGGCTGAGTCCTGGGCAAGGGTTTTCAGAGAGCCGTGCTGTACCAATGAACACCTGTATGCAGTAATAAAGAGCAAAATAACTACTGTAGTGAAATCACATTTAATTTTAGGAATTGAAGAAAAACTCACTATATTTCTATTCTAGCACACAGGATGTGACTTACTTCTTTAAAATGTCAAGCATACAGACACAGGTTTATTTAAAGAGCGTGGAAACACTGCTTTTTTTGTTGTTGTTGATTGACTCTAGGATACTGTCTTTTCCCATCCGGAAAAAGATAAGTTGACTATGTTTTCTGAATGGGCATACTAATAGCATTGTCACAGTGTATCAGGGAGCTTTCAAAGGCATTATCTCCTTTGGTCATTATAATCACCAAGCAGGTAACTACAGCAAGTATGATAATTTCAGTTCTTCAGATAAGAAAACTGAAGCTCAGAAACGTAATGACTAAGTGTAAGCCAGGTTTGTTTGTTTGTTTTCCTTTCCCTTAAATAATGCAACAGCTAACTACTTTTTGTATCATTCTAAAGGTTCTAACTTAGGCAAACATGTGACTGAGTTAAGATAAACAGGCCTTTTCTTCATGCATATATGTAAAGTTATGGGGGAAAAGGATTTCTATCACCCTTTACTGACATTTATTTACTTACATTTATTTATTTATTTATTACATATAAGTTCATGAATGTAAAGTACACACACAAATTCAAACTAACCAAGGAAATAATAGTTTTCACCCTAGAGCTTTGTTACAACATGATTTTGAAGCTATCATTTAACTTTGGAAAATCAAAACAAAATGACAGTAATTAAAATATTTTGACAAGAAATAAAAGTCCATATAAGAGGGATGCTTTTAATTTTGCTCTACTTCAAGTTAGATTTTTTTCTAAGTTTATTTATTTATTTTGAGAGAGAGAGAGAGAAAGAGAGAGCGAGCAGGGGAGTGTCAGAGAGAGAGGGAGAAAGAGAGGATCCCAAGTAGGCTCCACACTGTCAGAGCAGGGCTGGACAGAAGGCTCCGGCCCATGAACTGTGAAATCATGACCTGCACCAAAGTCAAGAGTCGGACACTTAAGGAGCTGAGCCACCCAAGTGCCCCTCAAGTTAGATTCTTTAAAAGTAAATTAGGTTTATGTGAGTCTGAATTTGCAAACAAAATAGACATTAAACACTTTTGTTTTAGAAACAACTTTTATACTATAGGCCAACAGTATAAAGTCATGTGTTCTGTCTTAATTTCTACAAACCTGGAAAAATCCTAAGAGGTATTAATGAGGGGGTGCCTGGGTGGTTCAGTTGGTTAAGCGTCCAACTTTGGCTCAGGTCATGATCTCACAGTTCGTGGTTCAAGGCCCACGTCGGGCTCTGTGCTAACAGCTCAGAGCCTGGAGCCTGCTTTGGATTCTGTGTCTCCTTCTCTCTCTGCCCCTCGCCTACTCATGCTCTGTCTCTCTCCAAAAATAAATAAACATTTAGGGGCGCCTGGGTGGCTCAGTCGGTTAAGCGTCCGACTTCGGCTCAGGTCATGATCTCACAGTCCGTGAGTTCGAGCCCCACATCGGGCTCTGTGCTAAAAGCTCAGAGCCTGGAGCCTGCTTCAGATTCTGTGCCTCCCTCTCTCTCTGACCCTCCCCCGTTCATGCTCTGTCTCTGTCTCAAAAATAAATAAACATTAAAAAAAAAAAAGAAAAAAAAAGAAAAAAAAATAAACATTTAAAAAAAAGAATTAATGAGAAGAAATTGCAAATTAGTATTATTTTTCAAAAAAACTATTGAATTGAAAAACTTAACAAAAGCTTTGCAATGAATTGTCTATTTTGCCATCATGTCAAAACTACTTCATTTGCTACCACTCACTTTTCCTCTCTGGGCATATATATAACATTTTTGTTTGTACTCTGTTATTTGTTTTCTTTTTTGGGATTTAAAACTATATCATTTACTCACATAATTGCTCTTCTCATGGTCATATCTTTACTTCTTGCTTTTGAGAAAGTCATGCTATTTATTTCTCCTCCTTCCTGTCCCATAGGTGAGTCATCTAACTTATTTGAGCTAAGTGTCCACGCCTATAAAGTGAAAAGTTGGACAAGATATTCTTTATGATCTCTTCCAATTTTAAAACTTTATGTAGTTTTAGAGGAAACCTGAAGGGTCACAGAATATGGTATAACACTAAAAAATAAAGACAGGAGACTTTCTTTTTCACTTGTTGCAAATTATGCTGGAGACTTTCCTGATTAATATTTCATAACCTAGACAACTACACATTGAGAATGTGGGACAGGCAGAGACAGAGAAGAGGTGAAACAGAGAGCTAGTGAGGCAGGTGGAGAGAGACAGAGAGGGGCTACTGGACATTTGTGGATCACGTAGGTATATCAGAGGTGGTAGTTAAGCACTATCACCCCCCAATCCCTCAACAGACTCTTCCCTCTTTGGTAACAGCAGCTCTAGGAATCCAGGTACACAAAACAAAACAAAACAAAACAAAATAAAACAAAACAAAACAAAACAAAACACATTTGATATTACTCTTGCCTCATCTGTCTTTCACTCCCCAAAGGAAATGTCAGCTGTACCTGCAAAATAGACCCAGAATTTAACCCTTTATCACTACTCCCACTATAAACAAGTTACACTCATGTCTAATCTGGATGACAGCAGTAGCCTAACTAGTCTCATTTCTGCTCTCTTCTCAGCTATACCGATGACCTTAAAACATAAATCAAACTTATCAGTTTGTTATAACCCCAAAGGTTTCCCATCTCACTGAGAGTAAAACCAACATCATCATATGACTTAAGAAGCTATTCACAATTTGTAGGCTGCTCCCAATACCTGATGCTTCATTCATTATTCCCTGGTTCTTGCCATACTGGCCTCCTCATTACTCTCCTACACCAGCAGGCAGACTCCACTATGGGGCCTTTGTTACCAGTGCTTCCTCTTCCTGGAAGGCTTTTCTCCTACATATCCACATGGCCAGCTTCCTCATTCTTTTCCATCTTGAATCCAAACTTATCTTCTAAGCTGAGACCCTTGCTGAGCATCCCATCTCTTTCATCCCATCTCACCTTCCAATTGGGTGACACCTTGCTAAAATGAAAGATTAATAAATTTGGGATATGGGTCAGTTTGGCTCACTTCTGTAATCTTTGGTGCCAAGAACATTGCTTGACATATAATCAGTCCTCAGTAAGTATTGGTTGAATTGAATCGAATTGGATCTAACAACAGTATGAAAACCTTGAACCATGCTTTGAAGACCAGATCGGTTGCTGAATAGATGATGAGAAGTACATAGGCCATTTTTTGGTAAAGAGAAGTATAAGCCACTTGGGAATATGAGCCTACTTTGGGAAGTATCCCATTCAGTTGACTCAGGTTAACATAAGAAAACTGAGTCACAGAGCAGTGAAGGTCACAAGGATAGTTAGTAGAAGAGCACAAGTCTAGAAGTCTGATCCTCAAACCTTCCCAGTCTAGGACTCTTCCTAAAGATGCAGACCATTTAGTTTTCAAGTTTCATCAGCACAAAACACAAATAAGACAAAAAAGGATTGTTCTGTTCTACCTCTACAGCAATCAAATCCATCAAATTCATATTAGCCATAAATAAACTAATGTTGGATAATATCCTTTTATATAATAATATTCCATTATTAAGAATTAACATTGTATTAACACAAAAGACACATTTTAAACTCTCAAGTTACAAAAAACGATAGTGATCAAGATGGTGTGGAAAGTGGATGGAGCTACAGGTCATAAAAGAATAGCAGAATGTTGACAATTGATGGAACAGGGTGATGGTTATATAGCATTCATTATACTATTCTCTTTGCTTTCCATATGCTTGACATTTCCTATAATAAAAGTTTAACACTAAAAATACACAGAAAACAAACCCCAAAGTCTCAATTTTGTTTTCTAGTTCCTTAAAAAATGGTTGTAACCAAGTCAGCTATCAGTTCCTTCATTCTGTCTCTTCTTTGTCTTTTCTTAATTTAAGAATACAGAAGTTGTATGTCATGAGAAGGCACTGATGCACCCTGAGGGACTCCGAATAAGCTTGTGCACTGTAGTGGTCACCTTTAGTGTAATAAAATCATTAAATCTATAAAATCAGGTGTACTTACACTTCATGGAATCAAGTCATGATTCTTTACTAAAAGAAGAACCTGTATATTTCCTTCCCTATCTCATTTACACACAAAGTAGTAATGGAAATTTTATGCGGCATTGTCTGTTCTTCCTTCTTCTCTTCTCCCTACCTTCCTCCCTTCCTTCCTTCCTTCCTTCCTTCCTTCCTTCCTTCCTTCCTTCCTTCCTTCCTTTTTCATACTGAAGAACTTTTTCTCTGTGGATGTGTATCACCATGTATTCCTAAAACTTTACCTATTCCAGATTCTTACTTTTCATCTTTTGCTATGAGACCAATCAAAATGCACTTTCATCTTTCCTGTAGATGACTGCCCTTTCTCTGCATTGTCCTAATCTCTTCATTTCTTCATTTGCATTACCCTAAAAAAAAAATCCTGAGTATAATTCAGTCTAATGTATATGACTCATAGATATATAATCCAGTTGTGACTTTCACGGTTCAGAAATAAGCTAGGAAAGTGCTACACTTCACACTGTTCTATTCAGGGATTCTCTTTTCCCTTGGGGAAGGCTTCCCACTAATAACCTCATTTAAGTCTTGTTTCCTTGTACTGTCTGAATAGAGCTATGGTGTTCCTTGAAGTATCCTTACATGATTTCACTCCCCTGATTAAAGCCCTTCAAGACCTTTCCACTGCAGTTGACATAAAATCCAACTCCTTCCTTCCAGGAAGCCATGTAATGTGCGATTTCTGCCTCTGTAGCCGTATGTGAGATCTCAGTGGCCTTTCCCTCAGTTCTTCCTGGCATCCTGTCTAGGGTAGATTCCCTGTAGGGAATCTTAGCCCTTCTCAGCCCTTTGTTGGTGTTCTTCATAACAATTGTAACAGTTTGTTTTTATGTATTTTATTCACTTGTCTGCTTTCACTTAAAAAAAATACTTTCACTATGTTGTAAGCTCTTGAAGGATAAAAATCTTTTAGCTGTCTACTATTCTCTCCTTAAGACTTACATAGAATAAAAGTCTAGGATAAAATGGTTATGAGGAACATTAATTTAAGCTACCTAAGTCTCACAAATATATTTGATTTATTCTTTGTTCATCTTAGGGAAACAACTTAAGAAATCCTTCAATTTTGGTTAATAGCAGAATCCATTAAATTTGACTTCAATTATCTAAATAGCCAATAATTTCCTCTTACTGGCATATGCTTTCTCAGTGAAGATTTAAAATCCATGGAAGATGAATGATATTGACTGCCATCATGACTTCATTACCCTTCAAACATTTTGCATATTCTACAAGGACTCTTTCTAGCCCTTCTTGGTTAGCACACAAAATCTACCTATGGTCCTTTACAAACATCAAAACATGGGCATGGTGGTCATATACAGGATCCAGTTTTGTTTTAATGAAAAATCATTATAAGTAGATCCCATATGAAAGGCAGAAATAGACACACAAACTATTTACCAATTACAAACATGGAACTATACCTAAGGAGATATATCTACATTTCTATCTCTAGATAGATAGATAGAGCTGCTGAGTGATCAAAAGATAGATAGATGATAAACAGATAGATCATTTAGGGTAATATCATGTATTCAGTAAAATAAATCAAGTGTATTTTCTCATTTCTGGTAATCTTAACTCTTGGCATCGTGGGTTTTGTTTATGTTTTATTTAAGTTTGTTTTGGGTACCTAAATTTGTCAAACTGATATTTCTACATGTGCTTCCAAATCTCTTAAAAATCAGAAGCTCTGCTAGGTAGTAAGATGTTATAGCCATACATATGAATCAACCATATGCACAGGCACAAGAGTGGATGCCTTACTTGGTATTATCTGAGACGTGATATAATGTCTCACTCTTTTAAAAATACCTGCTCCATTATTATTTATCTTATTAGAATCCCACCCTTGAGGTTAGGCACTATCTACAAAAAAGCAGAGTAAGAAAGCACCAAGAATGCACAAAAGCGAAAGATCCCTGATGAAGATTAGTTTACAGATCACTTTGCTTTCCTGGAGCTCAGGGCCATCATATTTAATAATACCAAGACCAACAACAATACAAAAATAACTAAACTTACTCTGAGTACTTATTATGCCAGGTAATATATACACCTGTCTCATAAGATAAAAATTATTATGCATGTTTTACAGAAACAGAAATTAAGCCTTGGGGAATAGAGTGACTTGCCTAAAGTCCCATAGCTGGCTCAGTTATTTGAGCTTGGATTCAAACCCAATATGCTGACTCCAGGTGTTATATTCTAGTGGTCTATAAAACCAGGAGATTAGATGAGCTAATCTAAGAAAAAGCTGTGATTTTCTAAATATTAATCAACTGCTGTACTGGAAGGCAAAAAATGGTGTGCTGGGAGAAAATAACAGGTCTAAATAGAATGCTATTGTAGAAGCATCTGGGGAGAAGTCCTCTATAGCAGGAAAATGGGCAAAGGATAAGTAAAGCAACTCATATAGAAGGAGGTAACAGTAGTCAAAAATTAAAAAAAAGAAAAATAAAAAAAAGAAAAAGGAAAACAAAAGTTAAACTTACTAGTAATCTAAAATTGGCAAATTGAAACAAAATACCATTTTCTGTTTTTCCAATTGGCAATCTTTGAAAGCAATAAAAATTAATATTCCTTATGTTGGAGAAATTGCTGAGAAACAGGCACTATCGATAGTATAATTTAGTAAACTTTTTTGTAAGATATTTTAGGACTACGTGTGAAAAATTTAAGATTACCTGTCTTTTCTTCTGGCAGTTTATCCTCAGAAAACAGAGTTGGGCATAAAACTGTATATAAGGATATCACTATAACATTACTTTTCATAGCTAACCTTTAGAAACAATCTTGATGTGGGGTGGGAGGGAGGGGAGGGTGGGTGATGGGCATTGAGGAGGGCACCTTTTGGGATGAGCACTGGGTGTTGTATGGAAACCAATTTGACAATAAATTTCATATATTGAAAAAAAAAGAAACAATCTTGATGTGTAAAAAAAATAAGGACTGTTAAATTACTATGGCACATTCCTAAACTGGAAAACCATGTCATTATTAAAATTATATTTTAGAGCATGAAAAATTATCCTTATTTTATTTTTTAATATGCAAACAATTATACACCAAATGCTCACAATGACTACCTCTTCATGGACACATTTCTGCTCAATTTTTTTCTACATTATATAATTCTGTTTTTTCTAAATATTCCATAGTGGGGTGATGGGCATTGAAGAGGGCACTTGTTGTGATGAGAACTGGGTGTGTATGTAAGTGATGAATCACAGGAATCTAACTCCCAAAAGCAAGAGCACACTGTATACACTGTATGTTAGCCAGCTTGACAATTATTTATTTATTTATCTTTATATATTTAAAAAATAATAATAAAAAAATAAAATAAAGTAAAATAAAATACAGTGGAGGATATTGCTCTGAAAAAATAAATAAATATTCCATAATGAACACATATTACAATTCACAAATTGAATAAGTATTTAATTAGTATAATTTTTAAAAAAAATGATAATCCTAAAGTATCTAGGGTAAAATTAGTCATTAAGAATAAGCCCAAGTCTTTACAATACCTATAAGAAATTTTAGAGAAGAAATACGGGAAACTGAACAAGTTTGGGCTAAATTTGAATGCAGATTTTATTCTTTGCTGGCTGTGCAACTTTGAGTGGCTTACTTATTTATAAAATTGTGATAACATTACATCCCTGGGATTACACAGGGAATGACTGATCACATAAAGCCTTTACATAACAATCACATAAGAAATGTTATTTGTCTACCCCACATTTCCACTTTCCAGTGTTAAAATATTATGAAAATGTAATTACAATTGAAGGGCAGCAAAATATGCCACCCCAAAATATGCCATGCTGGCATATTGACTGTTTTGAATTAAAGTTACTTAAGAAACAGCTGGTATAAGAAAGAACACTCTGACCTTCTTTTGTCCCCCTGAAAAGAGGGGACATCTCTTATGTGAAAGGTACTCTCCCTGTACCAGGAGGAAAAAGGACATCCTTATCACCAGAGATAGGGAAATCTAGGGCCCAGAAGGCTGTATAAGCAAGCCTTGTTACTTCTTCACTAATTTACTACTGCAAGCTCAAACCCCTTTTGTCTTGTCACTTCTTCACACATTTATTTTTTCTTGGTTTAGAAGGCATGAAAGCTGCCTGTTTTATTCACTTCTTTGAGCCTCATGTCTTTAGGGCTCCTGTACACACAAAATTAAGTTTTTCTCCTGTTGATCTGTCATATGTCAACTTAATTATTAGACCACCCAAAGAACCTAGAAGGGGAGAAGGGAAAATTTCTCCTTCCCTTTACAATTTATATACATAGATAGATAGATAGATAGATAGATAGATAGATACATACATACATACATACATACATAGACAAGGTTACTTATTTATTTTGAGAGAGAGAGAGAAAGAGACAGCATGAACAGCATGCTCATGACAGCATGAGAGAAAGAGACAGCAGAGAGAGAGGGACAGAGACAGAATCCCAAGGAGGCTCCATGCTGTCAGCACAGAGCCTGATGTGGGGCTTGATCTCATGAACTGTGAGATCACAACCTGAGCAGAAATCAAGAATCAGATACTTAACCGACTGAGCCACCCAGGTGCCCTTACAATTTATATTTTTTGTTGGCATTACTTTATATGAACAATATCTTATATAATTATCTACAGCCACACTTTTTAGTAGTAGGTGAGCTCACTACAGTGGCACAACTATAGAACTTCACCAAAGGGCAATAGAAGAAGCAGGGAGCCCCAGACTAGAAACAATTGTGGGAAGAGGGCTGTGGTTACAGATGGTTGGAAGTCCATATTCTGCACTCTCAACCTGTCAACTTGAACTCTACATACTTAAATGTGAAGTTATTCCATTAAGTACAGATTTAGATTTCCTTCTGATGTCTTTTTGATGATTTGTTTGTTTTTTATATCTCTTACACACATTGTTTACATAACTCAACCCACAAATATTGATATTCTACTATGAATTGCACAAGTGTACATGGTTAACTGGAAAAAAAAAGAAGTAATTCATATAGAGTGAAAGAGCAGTAAAAAAATACATCAACCCAATACAATCACCCTATAGGTCTGTAGGCATGAACAACAAAACAGACTAAATGAGAGGAATTTAGACATGCAGTGTGCTGATTACACTCTTCCTGAGAAAATAGGCCTGAGTTAGAATTTACACTTCAGAAAAGACTCTAAGGTAATATTCTAATGTTAATGTATCAGATCAGCAACACAGCTGGCTCTCTGTCTTTGTGGAAATGGTACATTTCCCAGGCCCCTTTGTTGTTGTTTTCTTTTTAATATTTACTTACTTATTTTGAGAGAGGGAGGGGCAGAGAGAAAGGGACAGTCAGAGAGAGAGGGAAAGAGAGAATCCCAAGCAGAGTCTGCACTGTCAGTGCAGAGCCCCAGCTGGGGCTTGAACCCATGACCGTGAGATCATGACCTGAGCTAAAAAACTGATACTTAACCGACTGAGCCACCTAGGCACCCCTCCCAGTTCCCTTGGCATAGCCATGTGATTTGCTTTGTCCAAACTCATGAAAGTAGATTTGTCATTAATCATTTCCATGCAACAGTTTTAAGCACTAGCATGCAACTTGTACAGCCTCTCTTTTTCCTTCCAACACTGAGTCCAGCAAAGTTTCAGACAGTGGCAGCTGTATCAGCCTGCAGCCCCAGAGAGAAGGATTTAAAGGATAGCCTCCAACTAACTTCTGATGGACATGTACTGTGAATGAAACAAAACCTCACTGTTTTAAAACCCTCAACTAGGGTCAACCCTTTCCTCTCTACACACATATACCCCCAAAGAACATTTGGCAATGAATGTCCGGAAACATTTACAGTTACTACAACGTATATGGGGTGTGTGTTACTGGCATGTAGTAGATGGAGGCCAAAGATGCTGCTAAATATCCTACAATGCACAGGAAAGCCCCCCACAACAAAGAATTACCCAACGCAAAAAGTCAGTGGTGCCAAGTGAGAAATCCTGTTAAATCATGGAGATGAAAGGATGTTTGTTACTACAGCATAATTTAGACTATTCTGACAGACAGATAGTTCAATATTTGGAAATCTATTAATATAATTTTACCATAGAAATAAGGCAAAGGAGAAAAAATGTGATCACCTTAACAGATTTGGAAAACTCAAATAAAATTTGATAAAATACAAACATTTATTTGAAATTAAAAAGGAAAAGATTATTATTTTCTTAATACCATATTTGAATATCACAAAAGTTTATTTCTCAAAATAAGATCCAAAATTATGATTAATGTTGAATCAGTGGAATGAGCTTAAGGCCAAAAACTAGAATGGTACAGTTGTTTAGCTGGTAATGGTATATAAAATATATTTCCTGCTTCAGGAAATATATACTCATATTCATTAACAGGATCAGTGAATATCTTTTGGGGACTTCTGTCTCATGCAGGAGTTTGGCCTGATGCGCTTTACCTTCTCTCTGCAGTTCTACAGTAAGGGTTTTCAGAAGGTGAATTTATTAAAACAGCTGTGTCATATAACATAATTAGATGTTACTTGCCACAAAAAACACAAACTAAAAAGCACAAAATAATAAGATGTTCTGAAATGTGGGTAGCTTCCAGTTTATTACTTGTGACCTACGCATTTTATAACTTTCGTGATACTGACTAGGTCTCCTTGGTAATGAGCAAAACTTGAAATTACAACTGGTTAGGAACTGGGTCCAGTGAGGACTCACAATGCTCTGCCAATTCCACTGATTATGGCTAATGCTGGGTTGATGGCTCAGCTGAGCTTGTTGGTAGTCGTATTCTAAGAATTTCATTTATTCTCAGAAGCTCAGCAATAAAGCTCTTCTTGAAGTGGAAGAGCAAGAGACATTTAAGGAAGAAGAATTACCATGGAAACTGCCCTTCCCCCCATAATTTAACATTCAAAGACTTTCATGGTCATAAAATTGTCAATGAAAATTTTTGAGACAGATAACACAAATTTTGGAAGTAGTTCAAATGTCCTTGAGAAATGAAAAATGCTTCTATTTGCCACAGAGAGATTTACTAGGTAAGAAGATGGTTTCTTCAGTCTAGATTTTACTGATCTTATTTTAAGAAGCCTTTACTGGCCCAGTTCTGGGGGGGGGGGGAAGAAACAAAACCCCAAAATCCAAAAACCTCCCCTAAAAGAATATTTGGATTCTGTTTTTCAAGATAATTTGATTTTACATGCTTAAGAAAGTATAAACATCAGATATTTGCATTTACTTTCCTTTATGATCAATTTTTGTGTTTTATGGAATAAAATAAATTTCCCCATAATGAAGCTCTCATTTACAACTCTGAAACTATTGGAAATAAGGGTTGCCTTATGTTGGCTATGCATGTAACTGGGGCCTAGGAGCAAATGGAGTCAAAGTTGAGGTTTATCTGGATCATACCACAATAAAAAGCAATTTATCTTGGACAATGACCAACTTAATGGCTGTTTCATTTTTTCTTTCTTTTCTTTTTTTTTAAAGATTTTATTTTTTAAGTAATCTCTACACCAAGCTGGGGCTTGAATTTACAACCCCAAAACCAAGAGTCACATGCTCTACTGACTGAGCCAGCCAGACGCCCCCCCCTTTTTTTTCTTTTAATATATTATGAACAAGTTCTAGAGATCCAAAATTCCGTAAAGTAGATCAACAGGAAACCTGGAATTCAACTTCAGGAATCACACTGCTCTATTCTCAGGTATAAAAACAGAGATGTTGCTTTCTTATTTCTGTGATTTCTAGTATTTTTGTTATTTGCGTGAAAGCATTTTAAAAACTGTCATTCAAACATTTCAGTAATATTTGCTGTATAATAATAGAAATAAAAAACTTCAAATTTGTCACTTGTATTACCCAGTGAGTTGTTATTATCAATATACAGGGAAATGTTTTTAATATTCAAATGTATTTTAGTCACCTCTTTGCTTAACATCAGGAATGTTTTATCCAATTCAACTGAATAGTTTTTAGGAGACCATGTCCAAATCCAATGGACTGTATATTAATGCTGGAAGGGAGGGGAGGGTGATCAGGCAAAGATAGATGTCTTAGAGAACTAGTCCAGCTGTGTTCAAAAGGAGAGTGCTCTGATAGTTCAAATAATATTCTGGGTGAAGTAAGAGCCAGGATGCATGACAAAGAAATCTGTGATAGTTAACAATTTTCAATTGTAAATAAACATTCCAGAGGAACTTACAGAAAAACAGACATTATTTTATTAAAGGGCCAGATTCATACAATGGCACATGATATAAAATGCCTGTTTTATTTTTTCTGTCCAGTTTTCTTTTTAGGTAAGTGGTAAAGATATAAAAATGAACTGTAATATTTAAGTTTGTTTGTTACAATACAGATCAAATGACCAAGGGAGAGACCTCATTCTTCACTTTTGGTAATTGTTTCCATGCCGTATTTATACAGCCTGCATTCTGGGTTAGCAGTAAACCGATAATTAATGGTGGAAACTACTGTATGCACTTCTGTGATCATCGACTGATCTTATGGGAGAAATTACTCGAAGAAGTTTCAGTCATCCAATTTTGTATCAACCCAGCATTATAAATGACTAGTCAATTCAGTCAATGAATTGTTTCAAATGGAAAAAAAATTTCCATGACATGAGGTATTCTTATCAGGCTGACAATAACAAAATTAAGCAAAACAGAAAAAAATATGAGTGGATTTATTGAATTTTTATTTCTTTGTAAATAGATTCATTAGACATTCAGTACATATAACTTCTCCTTGGGAAGTTATGGGCCTAGAATGGGCCTAATAGGCCACATGGTCTTGCTACTGCTTGTTCTTTTTTTGTTGTTGTTCATTTTGTTTCTTTTTTTTTTCATTCTTGCCTTTGAGATTAGTCTTAGGAAACTTCAGCCTTCATAGTGGTTATTGAATAACAGACTACAGTCTTTTGGTCATATCCCAGTGGGGAAATACCTATGCCTTCCTTTGATATTTTGAGATCAAAGTTATTTAAAGAATAATTCTCTTCCTGAACTGTACCCAGTAAAATGGGCAGACATAAGGCTGTGCAAAGTGCCCTGGCTAAGCTCATGTTATTCGTTCTTACTCCAACCAGGCAAATATAAATATGGTTTGAGTAAAACCATAGATTAGATATTAACAGTATGGCCCAGCATATGAATTATGAAGAAATTTTTCAAACATCCTGTCTCCTTAGAGTTACTAGCTTACAAGAAGACCAAAAGAAAAAAGGCATAGATAATGTTATTCCAACTGGAATTTCCATGTTTTCATGAATGACTGTCAGAGTGCCAACATTAGGCCCCTTTAAAGGGGCTATAAAATTGTTGGGGGTTAAAAATGGCAGTGACTTTTAAAATTTATTCTTTAACTGCTCAGGACAGGTCTTTATCTGTCTTTGTGCGTGTCCCTTTTATATCTTGATCATGTTTTGCTGAACATGTGCCTCATGTGCTATAGTTCTGAGGACATTGTTCTGAGTGAACAACAGCTGGGCTTAGATTTGTTCGTTGATAAGAGCTGTAGAAGCAGCCATCCAGTGACTCTGCACGCTGGCAGAAAGAACCATGGTAAACATAGAATTCCCTAAGTATTGCCTGGTTTGGCCTTTGTTGAGATTTTTTCATACTGGAAGCAGGGGGGGGGGCTAAATTCAGAACATATTGTGAACATCAAAACAATTTAATGAAAATGGCGGAAGCTTCACTTATTAAAGAGATATTTTCTACATCACTGGGCACACAACAGTGTAAGTAATGCATATGGGTTATGTTATCTCTTTCTCTCTTTCTACGGAAGTGGTGAAAACGCTTAACCTATGTATCTTAGGAGAAAGATGTGTCCCAGTTTGGACTCTCTTCTGTGTATGTAATCACTGTTTTCTCTAGAGGTATAATCTGAGGAATGATGTTTGCTTCTTATGTGAGGGCACAATCTTTGCTTTGGCTCTTCTTTAAAATTCAGTCTAAAAGTAGGAAGTCTTATATTCTAGGAAATGCTTTACTCCCATATGCTTCAGGTTGCTGATTAAAGCCGTGTGGTTGCTGCGGCTTTCTGCCTTTCTTACTCAAGTATTTTGGGTTTGAGCTTTTTCTGCCAGTTACTAGCTCCCTGTGGGATTAGTTTTTTTTTCCCCATAAAACATTTCCTGAGTATTGCAGTCTGTAAAGAATACGTGCTATGGGAAGTAGCATTCCTTCTACATAAAAATAGTTTATTTTACTGTTTAGAACACCTGAGGGGTGCCTGGGTGGCTCTGTTGGTTGAGTCCGACTTCAGCTCAGGTCATGATCTCACGGTTCAGGAGTTTGAGACATGCATCCAGCTCTGGGCTGACAGCTCAGAGCCTGGAGCCTGCTTCAGATTCTGTCTCCCTCTCTCTCTGCCCCTCCCCCAAGCTCACTTTCTCTCTGTCTCTCTCAAAAATAAATAAAACATTAAGAAGAAAAAAAAAAGAACACCTGAAACAGATCTTCCATTACACAGAAATATGTGAAGTCTTTTTTTTTTTTAATTTTTTTTAATGTTTATTTATATTTGACAGAGACAGAGACAGAGCATGAGTAGGGGAGGGGCAGAGAGGGAGGGAGACACAGAATCTGAAACTGGCTCCAGGCTCTGAGCTGTCAGCACAGAGCCCAACGTGGGGCTCGAACTCACAGACCACAAGATCATGACCTGAGCCGAAGTTGGACTCTCAACCGACTGAGCCACCCAGGCGCCCCAATATGTGAAGTCTTAACAGGTTGTATGCAATTTCATTAAACTTGTCCCTAGCAGCATTGTGGTATGATTTATCTTTCTACAATAAATATTTTGAAGGTCTCACCACTATTTAATTTATCCAGAATCCATGATCTAGAAGCTTGAATTCTCATGGATTTTGATTAAATTCAGTAATAGTATTCTCTGATTAAATTAAATTCAGTAGTATATTGGACTTCTCAGTGTAGGCTAATTTTAATAACAAACAACCCCAAAATATCAGTGGAAACAGGCAACAGAAGCTTACTTGCCTTTGCAGTTCATTATAGCTAGGTTGGCATGAGGGGTGGCCTAGGACTAGGGTGGGGAGGAAGGATTGGTCCGTGTGGTCATTTAGGGATCCAGGCTTTCTATCTTATGTGTTCCTGTAAGTCCTTGATATTTCTCCCTATTCAAGTGGAGGTTTAATGGGACAGGCTTGAAAATGATCATCATTTTAGCTCATAACCCATTATCCAGAATCAATTGTTCTGTGCCCAAGAAGAAAAGGAGAACATGGATATTACTGGTCACTAGCAATCTCTCACAGATAAGGAATGCTTTTATATCACTGTCCCAGGACAAAAATGGAAGGATTGTTTTGCTTATTATACTTTTACTTTTTATCTTATTTTTAACATTTAATGTTTTTCATATTTCCATGTAAAAGTGATAATACAATAAGAACACTTCTATGTAGCTAATACATGAAAATAGTTCCATTGTGTTTTACCCAACAGGGCTTTATGTCATTTTCTTAGTAACAGTGATGAATTCACATTGAGCCATCCATACTTCCTTGCTCAGTTTTTGTGACCAATGGCAGGCATTTGCAAGATGCTTGTTTAGGGTTTCAAGTTCAGACTGAAGCAACAGAAGACATTAAACTTACTTAGTCATGAATGGCATTGTCTGGTTGAAGGGACTGGACTTAGCCACATCAAGGAAATAAAAATATACAAACGACCTATAAGAACATCATTTCATAGAAAGCATGGAACATATTTTGATTTTATCTAAGGGAATCAATGTTTCATTTTTTAATAACCCAAGAGACGGGCAATGTTTGATCTTATTTGGGTAATTCATTCAAGTGATCACTAAAAAATATAAATGTACCTTTCTGGGTATTTTGCTTACCGTTTGGTGAGAGATTTAAACTCTGACAATAATAATACCTAAACGGATTTTCTTTCAGCAACACAAATTTTCATAGCTTTATTTAGAAAGAAAATAAATAGCAATTGCCCGATGTGAAGAATAGAACTTCCTACTTCAATAATCAGAAGGCAAGGATTTCATGTCCACATATAAAACTGTTAGTGAAGCTCCCTGGGCCTTCCAGCTAACATATCAGTCTTTAAACTTTAGCAAATTGCCCTTAGTCTGCATGATTGATTAACCTTCCTTTAACTATAAATCATTAATTCTTTCCTAGAAAGAAGAGAGCACTCTGGCATGTCACAAAACAGGAACCAGACCCCCTTGCACAACCACCGAGCACTAAGGAACCAGACCCCTTTGTATAACCTCTAAGCATTGAGATAACGTCTGTAGCTGGCACCATCAAGTCTGCACATCGTCAAGAAATGTTACAGACTACTACTTCGCTCTCTTTACTGATTAACTACCCTATATCCCTTCAAAACCCCTAGGCCAGGCAGAAACCTCAGAGTTGGCTTTTGGATAAGAATCTGCCTTTTCCCCAGGTGACTGGCCTCCAGAATAAAACTCAGATTCCTTTCCAATCAAAATTCATCTCTTGAGTTTTGGCCATTCAGTGAAGGGCAGCAGGACTTGTTTCGGTAGCATCAGGTTTAGTCTTCAAGAGCAGAACCAAGATGAATAAGTAGAGAGAGCTTCAGAACTATATTTAAAACTAAGCTTATAATTGTTTTTTTGCTCCTAAAAATGACACTTATTTTGATGCTCACAAGCAAAATACAAGCTTTGAGGTCATCATGTATCCCAAACTATTATTGATGGTGTGCTTGTATGAGAAGGAAAACAATTTACCTCTGCCAACCATGTAGGAACCAGGGAGGAAAATACATTGATGACATCCCATTTCAGTAATTAATAAGAATTTTGTGGTCGCACATAGGGACTGTTTCACTTAAAAGTTGTACAATTTGTCTTCCAACATTTCATGTAATAATTATTTAGAATAGTTCAAGAGAGCAAAGTAGGAAATTCAATTTTTTTTTTTTTGAAACAAGCATTTATAAAACACTTTCTATGTTCCAAGTGTTGGGAAAATAAGTAAAATTATGCACCATAAGATGGCCTAACGTAACTAACGTAAGCTCTTGTCCCTACCTTAGAGACTTCTTCCTGCCCGGCTTGCCACACATGCCAAATTACTACTAATGCAGAATGCGGAAGTGACAGGATAAATTGACCCCCATGCTTGAATTCGGGGCTCAGATCTCTGGAGACTGATCTGCTTTGAGGCTGCAGTGTAAAATAAAACTCTGATCCATCAGGATCTCCGAGTGCCGCTTGGTTTCTCAGCCAGAGATCCAGCCTCGTTCGTAACCTGAGCTCTGAGATCAGCACCTTTTATTAGTGATGTCATTTATGACTCACAATTATGTGAGGTGGCTATTATTACCCCTCACCCCTTTTAATTATTGTTGTCATTAAATTTGTGTATATAATTATTCATTAAATGTTTACTGGTCACCTAATATATACCAAACACTACAAAATGCACAGAGGAAGCACTGAGTTAAATAAAAAATGATCTCTGATTAATAAAATTGAACATACTTTACTACATGATGGTACTCATTTTGGATAAGCCATCATCAAGAGCTTTCTTCAGCTCATCAAGATATTTCCTTTCTCAGGCTGTTACACCAACTCTTCCCTCCTCCAGAATGCTCTTCTCCCCAAACTCAGATCTTAACTCAAGTTTCCCCTGACCTAACAATCTAGTTTCAGTTCCTCAAGTTAACCTCTCTTGGAGTCCCTTTTAATGCTCCTTTGTTCGATTTAACTCCACGTATAACTACATACTTAAGGGTATTTGTTTAAAGCCTGAGTCCCAAACTTGACCATTGTCTCCTTGAGGGCAAGAACAGTGCCATTTAGGTTCTTATATGCAAAGTTTAAGTGTTTGCATTTTGTTTGAAATGCAAATGGGCCATCAAAGGTGGCTTAGCAAGGTAGACAAATGTCCCTGTTTACATCTTAAAAAGACCTTTCCTGGGGCGTCTGGGTGGCTCAGTCGAGCGACTTCAGCTCAGGTCACGATCTCGTGGTCCGTGAGTTCGAGCCCCGCGTCGGGCTCTGGGCTGATGGCTCGAGCCTGGAGCCTGCTTCCGATTCTGTGTCTCCCTCTCTCTGCCCCTCCCCCGTTCATGCTCTGTCTCTCTCTGTCTCAAAAATAAATAAACGTTAAAAAAAAATTAAAAAGACCTTTTCTGACTGCTTTTGATCCTTTTTGAACTTAGCCTGTTTTCTTGTAAACCAAATGTTTAGTTATTTTGATTTTGATTTTTAACATTAAAGGGTCTGATGATGCTCTATATCTGTACACATATATCTCCTTATTACATATACATGTAGCTACACAGAACAGATAATCTTCAATTTACACATCAATTTGAAAGTATGCTTTCTTCTTGCCCTAAATTAAGCACTACCGTACTTATCAGCCAAAAAAGGTTGAGTAACTGATGTTAGGAATTCTAGCTATGTTCTACATAAAGTGTTAACTGCTAATAAGAGCAAGCCAGGAAAAGAGTATTAAATGCAATATATCTAGGGCTAACATAATTAAAGGAGGAAAAAATATCAAAGCCATAAAAATACTTTGATGTTGTATGAAATTCAGGCTCTAGCAAATATAATATTGATGGATTATTTGGCTTTTCAAAGTTTTTCATTCACAGTTAAATCCAAACCGAAAAAATCAGAGCATTAAGGTCAGAAAAAAATCAGGAGGCTTGCATTTTTTTTCAATGACCAAAGTATTTTAAAGCATCCTCTAAGTGAGCAGTTCTTTTGTCATTCAGATCCCTGCTCACTGAACCGATTTCCTGTTTGGAGACTGAACCAAGGATTAGTTAAATTTGATTTGAAAAATGTCACTAATGAAACATCAGGAAAAGAGAAAAAGGAAATGCTGAAGCATGTGTTGAATAATATTTATGGCTTATATTTATGTATTTGACTCAAATACTTTAAAGTAAATTCAACCCAAATGAAAAAGAAAATTGCCACTTGATGTGTGACCAAAAATTTACATAACATTTGCAAATATTTGTAAAATTCTAGACTGTTCTTTAAGTTTGTCATCGATAAAAAACGTCTAGTTAATAAAAAATGACAAACCATTTAGCATTAAAATTGTGATAGCTGAGACTTGGAATAAGAAAGGCATTCTTGCATCAAGCTTCAGTTATGTCATGTCCTGTTACCAATTCACATTACAGATTGAACTGAAATTGTATAAATTATCCTCATGCATATGCTAAACTCAAGAACTCCTATATCATAGTTATATTACATTACTTACTGTACTCAGTACCCTTTCTAATAATAACTAATTCATTATCATAAATGCAATATATTAAATCTATTATTTAGAAGAACAAATATCCATAGGTAAAAACTGTGGTTTCTGATATTTTCTGTAGTTTGAGTCAGTAGTAGTGTTGACTAGAAATGGCTTCTAATTGGAAAAAAAAAAGGCATTAACTTTTTTTGTTGCCTTTGATACAATAGTATAAATTGAGACAGACTCTGCCATCTTATAATATCATAAAACACATTAATATTATCAAGAATCAGGAAAAAAGTACTGATATCTTTTTCACATTATAAAAACAAAACAGTGAGGATTTTATCTAATTATATTTCTAAATGCCATGAGTACTGTGCAATGTAAAAATTAAAACAAAAAATCCTTGAAAAATAAACATATTACTAATTCCTTGGAGCTGCAGTAAATGTTTAGGCAGGAAGATAGGGATGATACCAATAAAAAATTTGAAATAAATACATTATATTAAATGTATTTACTAGTTAGTGTCACCTTGCATTTTTCAAAGGACCAAAACAAGAAATGATAGAGATTTGATTTGAACATGACTAATGTTTCTTGAAAAGTTATCAAAATATGGGTACTCATTTAATTCTGCCACAAGCCAGCAGCGTAAGCATAAATATCCCAATTTTATAGATCAGTAAATTGGAAAGTTAGAAATTAAGTCTGGGCCTAAAAGATTTCAAGGCCATGATCTTTCCTCTCTGCTCTCCACTAGTAATTCTGTTAATATACCTAAATAAAAGACGTGAAATGAGAAGAAGAGAATAGTGAAAGTAGAAGAAGAAAATGGATAAAATAATAAGAGAAAATCAAGTTGCAATGTCTCATTTGACCATTACTTGAAGTTTAGCTAAAACTTATGTTTAGAAAGTATTAAAGCACAATGTGTTGGCCAGCCTCCAAGATGAGTCCCAATGATTCCTGTTCCTTAGCTTTCATGCCTTGGAGTAATTGATTCCTGCATTTAATATACTTGACTTGTGTAACCAAAAGGATATTGCAGAAATGTTAGCACGTGATCTAAAGCTAAATCCTAAGACACATTGCAGCTTTCACCTTGCTTTTCCTGAATCATTCATTCTGGGAGAAGCCAACTGTCTTGTCATGAGTACTATGGCGAGCTGACGGTAAAACTCTCGGGAAGACCTCTTGTCTGGTCTTCAGCCAACAGCCATGTGAGTGAGCCATTTTAGAAGTGGATTCTGTAATCAAATATTCAGATTACAGCAGCCTTGGCCAACATCTTGACTATGAAGAGGAGCAGAAACAGTCACCCCAAAATATGCTACTTTGGCCATGAGGATGATTTTGAACTAAAGGCAATCAAAAATCAGGAGATTCAGAAAATCTTTTAACCTCCTGTCAACTGCCTGAATTTACATTGGAAAAGGGGTCTATACAAGAAAGAGAGCTATTACTAGAGTTAACTTTTTTTATCTAAGAAACATTTCTAAGAAACAGATGATTTCTAAGCATATCTTCTGCCTTCCCTTGAATGGCCTTTCACCCGTTTTATTCTTAGACCTTTGCCCTGTTCTTTAACTCAGAATGTTATATAAGCTTCAATTACCTGGCTGCCTTTTGAGTCTTCATATCTTTATAGGGCTCCCTTACACAATTTTCTTTGTTTCCTTTTTGTTAATCTGTTTTATATCAATTGAATTATTAGACCAGTCAAAGAACCTAGAAAAGAATGGCAGAAAATTTTTGACCCCTGCAACTACAACCTCCTGAGGCCCTGACATAGAATTATTTTTGTATTTCCATCTAAGCCATTCCTGAATTTTTGACCCAAGGAAACCATGAGAAAATACACATTTATTGTTTTAGGCCACTAAGTTTATGTTACACAGTAACTGCTCAGTAATTAATACATACGAACACAAAATTAACTGGAAGCTAATTTGTTGGGCAAGATTATTCATATCATCATGATATATAAAGTAACACATTGCTGTTATTACACGTGAAGTAAAACATAAAACAAGTATTCTTGGTTTTAAAAAGTACCAGTCTGTATTTTCATAAACCTTTAAGATAGTAAACAAATAAGGGTTGGAGAAACAGTCTACTTTAAGTGATAATGCTTATTGAGAAAGAGCTTTGAATCTACATATAGACAAGACTAAAGCAAGGGTTCTAAAGCAAGTTTAATTTCTACCTGTGTGACCTTGGTTAAGTTTCTAAATTTATTTGGCTTCATTTTCCTCATAGACAAAATATTAATAATAATTTAATCTACATCAAAAGATTATTGTGAAGATTAAGTGAAATAATGCATGTAATTACTTATGGCATATACCAAGTGTTTAATAAGTATCAGCCATAATACTATAATAATAATTATTATTATTAAAGGAATAATATTTAATACTAATTTAATAATAATAATAATAATTATTATTATTATTATTATTATTATGCCAAGGAATTCCTTGGCAAGGAATCATGCCAAGCGTTAGAACATTAGATCAAAAGACTTCCTAGTTATCAATGACACAATCCCATGATACTATGAAATATCTATATTTGTTTTGTAAGTATTTTCTTATATCTCAATTTTGATTCATGAAATTCATGATGGTTCTTTTTAAGAGGGTGAGGAGACTAGGAAATACAAGTAAAGGACCACTAAGAAAGAATAAACTTAGGAACATCAAAGAGAAATGACATATAACTACAATTCGTATTTGACACTTGTATTTATTGAATCACTGTGATTATTTGGTCTATTAAAATACAGGGAGTGTCAGCTACACCAGCAGTTAAACATTTTGGTGTCATGACTCCTTTGCAGTCTTATAAAATTACTGAAGACCACAAAGAGCCTTTGTTTATGAGGTTATGGCTGCTAATAGTTATAGTATTAAATATTATAATTGAGATATTTGAAAATACTAATTCATTGAAAAGAACAACTATAATCTTATTGTTATTATAAATATTATATTTTATGAAACCTTAAAAAATATTTTCCAAAACAAAAATATTGAATGAGAAAAGTAGCTCTGTTTTATGTTTTATAAACATCTTTAATTTCTGGGTAATAGAAAACATCTATATTTTCAAATGTGTTCCTTCATTCAACCTATTGCAATGTCATATGTCACAGCCTCTGGAAAACCTCATGGTGCACTCGTGAGAGAATGATGGTGAAAAAGGCAAATAATACACTATTATTAGGAAAATAGTCCTGGATTAATGGATCCATGGACTCTGCAGATCATACTTTGAGAACTACCAAACTACATCATTTTGGGATTTAAGGAATTAAGAGTCCTACTGGCTCTTCCTCAACAGTCTTATGCTTATAAGGCACTAGAGTGGTCTTGAAGGCTATATATTTCCCAAGTGAGCACTGGATATGTTTCTATAGGAAATAAAATACAGATTACTTCATCAATAAGTTCATCTTAATTATGAACATCCATCAAAAAATAATAGTAATAGTCACTAACATTATTGAATAATATGCTCCAGGTATCATGCTAAGTCCTTTGAACCATTCACCTCATCTAGTCTTTATACCAGTCTATTGGTCTCAATTTTACAGATTAAGAAACTGAGGCTTATAAGTAACTGGCTAGAAATTACACCAATAATAGGTGCCAGGGAAATGGCACTAGACTTTGGTCTGGCTGACTTCAGTATTCCTTAAGCAGTTGCCTCCTATAGTATACTCTCTAGGGAATAAAAGAAGTGTACAGTCCTCATCTTGGGCTGTTTTTGGCTTACTATAGGAATTATGATTAATACCCCCAAAATAATAGCAAAGTGGTTTAAGTGATATACCTGAGTAGAATACATGGTTTTAAACAAATGCTTTAGCATTTCTGAGAATAGATAGTTCAGTGGGCACTGAGCAGAAGCAGCGATGGGCATTTTCGAGGAGAAGCTCCAACCTGAGTTGATCTTTGTGAGAAGAAAAGCTGGAAAAAGCAGTTAAAAAGTTCCGAGGCCATACTCCCCTTGCATGCTTTTGGCTTCTATAATCTTGCTTGCCTCTTGATCAACCACTGCCCAGTAGCACAACTGATAAGTGCCCCCTCTTTTTTTTTCCTTGAGACCCTGCAATCCTGCCCACCTGTGCAGCAATAGAAAGTTTCCAAGTACCCGGAATCTGGCCAGACATAAACATAGGCCAGCACCAAGGCTCAGGGCTCAGACGTTGGAGATGACTCCAACGGGCCAGCACCAGTGCAGAATAAACAGTCTTTTCTGATTCTCTGAGTGTATGTAGCTTGTCTCTTCCTGTGTGCCCCGGATTTGCTGTAACATTTATGGCACAGAATACTTACAGATAATAAGAGCAAGACAGACTAGAAAAAAGGAAATGAAGGGGAAAATCCAGGGACATTAGGAAAATGCATAGCATGAGGGATACATTGAGGAAATCCACTTGATGGAAACACAAGTTTGATGTAGTGAGTAAAGGAGGATAAATTCAGATAAGCAGGGAGACCACACAGTCCTTTGCTGTTCCTGGTAGAGTGTGGGAGCACCCATTTCCATGTCAGCTGAGGCAGCCCTGCCACAGTAGAGGCTTTTCACCTAGAGAGGGGGCAGGGACTATGATGTGATAAAGCTGTGTGACCCTAACTTTTAATATACAACATGCTGGCATCTTTTTCTCAGTCCATAAACTTTATTTCTGTCAGGGGCAGAGTCTATGACTACAGTTAACTAACTGGCATCCAACATTCTCTCATGCTCTAAAGAGTGCTATTTCTCAATCCTGAATGCCTTAAATAGGATTAAGTATAACTTAATATCTTTGGTGACAATATAAAAATATGTCTGTGTGTATAGGTGGTATAAGGTAGAGCAGGAAGGATGTCAGGCTATACACTTACAATTTAACACTGAATCTAGTCATTGTATTAACTCTAGTTAAAGTTTTATGTTCTTCAGGATGTGCACACTTCATGCAAACTGCACACTCCATGATCAGAGAGACTGGACAGACATTAGTATGTGGTAATTGGTCTATTTCAACATTTTTTTTTAAAGTAGGTTCCATGCCCAGCATGGAGCCCAACTGGGGGCTTGAACTCACCACCTGAGATCAAAACCTGAGCTGAGATCAAGGGTTGAACGCTTAACAGACTGAGTCACCCAGGAGCCCCTCAACATTATAACCGATTAACATAGAAAGGATAAGGTTGGGCTCTATCTCTATTCCTAAAGTTTACTTCCATGTGGAGGAGTATCCATTAGCTTAGCATTATTTCCTTGAGAAGAAAGTGACTTATTTATCAGGTTGGGAAACTGGAAACAGAAACCATATGTGTGCAAACATGTCCTTTTCTCTTGTCTCTTGGAAGTGAACCACTCATAGATGACATGGTTCTATTGTAGGTGAGTCTATTTAATTTTCATGCTCAGTTTTAAGAAGCCCCTTATCTACAGTTGTGAGCCACATTCTCTCATGTTACCTTTATCAGTAATGAATGTGATATTTTGGCTTCCCTTTTGCCTTACTGTATTCTCTTATTACCCAGTTGCTTCAGATTGCAAGCAGAGAATATGGTTATTATTTATTGAGCCTCCAAAGACTGAAAAAATATTGATAATTTTTTTAAAGATGAAAACATCCTGAGAATAAAGTAACAGCAATTTCCACAATAATCAAGTGCAGTTGGCTCTAGGATATTTGACTTAATCAAATAGATTGTTTGGCACAGTGTCAGAAATGTGTTTTTTCAATCTAAAAAGAAATTGAGATTTCAGGTAACATTACTATGAAAACGGTTGATAAAGCAACTCCTAAGTCCTAATAACTAAACCTTTTTAATTACTTCAAGTTTCTTATGAAATTCAAGAGGTTTCTTGAATTTCTTAAATCTCTTGAGTCAGGACCTTCTAAAAAATAAGTAGATATGCCTACAATTTTCCAAGATATGTAAGAATTGCTGAAAGATATGCAGGTAACATAGAAGGGAGATTTTTTTTTGTTTTTTTTTTTGTTTGTTTGTTTGTTTGTTTATTTATTTATTTATTTATTTATTTATTTATTTATTTTAAGAAAGCCTGGTAATAGAATCATGTATTGTTTTCTTGAGAAATTATAGAAAATTACTTCTCACATAACTATTCCAAGTATTGATGCTTAAGAAGTCTCAAATTCAGGGCACCTGGGTGGCTCAGTTGGTTAAACATCCAACTTCAGCTTAGGTCATGATCTCATGGTTCCTGAGTTTGAGCCCCGCATCAGGCTCTGTGCTGACAACTCAGAGCCAGGAGCCTGCTTTGGATTCTGTGTCTCCCTCTCTCTCTGCCCCTTCGCTGCTCACACTCTATCCCTCTCTGTCTCTCAAAAATAAATTAAAATTTAAAAAAAGGAAGTCTCAAATTATTTTAAAGTATTGGTATTATTTATGAGAGGTCAATTTAAAAGTATCTAAGAAGAGAGGTTAAATTACTGACCATTTTTTACCCTGGAGATTAAGAGCAAATCTCTCTACTCCAGAACATGTACAATCACTATCTATGTATTATGTTAAGAATTACAATCACAGACAATTCACTTGTGAAAGTAAAATTTATGAAGACAGGTTCAGCTATTTATCAGGACAGATTTTACCAGGTGATTTGTTCCATTATTATAAACTAAGTCCTCTTACGTTATTAGAATCTCCCTTAACGCATGGGTGCAGTGACAGTATTAATGGTGATAAAGGAACTCTTGTCTGTCCAAAGAAATATTTAATTTTTGAATTGTGAGTTTTGAAAACATCACAATGGTGCTACAATGGGAAAATTGGGCTAGAAGTTCAGTATTCTCTTTATCATCCTGGATAATGACAACAGGACTACCAATGAACTTTTAGTGCTGGCTTTTTCTTATTAAAAACAAGCACTTCTTTTCTCTGTCAACAGGTAAAGAATTGTTTTTTCCCCCATGCATTAAACTCATAGCAATGTCTTGTCAAAATGTAATCAGTGAAAAATAAATAACAAGTTCTCAATTAATTAAAGATATGCTGGTAATAATAATTGACAATTAAGAAGTTTTAAAATTGTGTTCAGGGAAGAAGACTTTTCTTTGCCCCATGGTCCTTAGGGGGAGGGTCTGAGTATGCAAAGGAGAGAAAAAACATCAGTGGGAAGGTGAAAAGGGATGTTTGGGGGAAAAGAAGGTTGTTCCATTATTTAGATAAATTCCTTCAGTAAAGGGGAGTCTCTGTTAATAGCTCTCTTCCTGGAACAGTCTCCTTTCCAAAGTAAATTTAGGCAGTTATAAGGGAGGCAGAGAGCTTTTCCTGTATCTGCTGGATTTTGATTACTTTTAACTTGAAATAATCTTATGCCAAAATGGCACATTTTGGGACATCTCATCCTGCACCCCTTCTATGATTAGTCATTGATTTTTCCAAAACATTTTTCAAATTCTAAGATACAAATATAAATGGAAATGTTTTAATAAACTTTATATTAATATTCTTTCTTTTTTGATTTTTATGGATGTAGCAGATAAATTCTGCACCTCACTTTTTAGGATTCATCTTTGTTATGAATTAATGGGATAGAAAGCCACAATTCTAGAACACTTAAGTGTGATTATTAAAAAATTAATATCAAATATTGGTTAACTAAAAAACTTTCAAAAACAGTAATCTGCTTAAGTCTTTAACTTTTATAGTTAATTGAGTAAATTGCATAATTTTAGATTGTCAATACATTAAGTTTATTCTTTTATGGAAATTGCATGTAGCATATAAAGGACTGAATTCAGAAAACTGCATATACTACTTGCTGTTAGTATAAGGAGAAAAAGCACCTTTTGTATTTTAAGTTTATAACATTTTGAAGAACTAGAAAGATGTTTACACAGGTAGAAAGTGATGAAAATGTTACAACATATAACAAATAAGCTAACTGTATGATGTATTTATTAAAACATACAAAATGGTTTTAAAATTTTATCCAGAATCTAGCAATTCATGGGAATTTTCATAATAATTGTGAATATGCTCTCTTCTTTGAATTAAAACAAATCACATTCTCACTCTTTATAAACATGATGGATTCATTTCCCATATTACTAAGATTAAAAACAAGCTTTTTCCTTATTTTCATTACATGAAGACATTTTATCATCAAGTTTCACCTATTAACACATAGACACAAAAGGAAATGGAAAATTAACAGCCCCCATCTTTGACCCTTCCCCCTTTAACCAGTTGCACATTTCAGAGGAGACTAAATCTGGTCTGTGGCCTGTTTTTCTATGGCCTCTGAACTAAAAATAATTGTTTCATTTTTAGAGGGCTGTGTGGTAGACTGAATAATTTCTTCTTCTCAAAAGCTACCCATAACCTATTCCCCAGAACCTGGGGATATGCATACATTATTTTACATGACAAAAAAGATTTTGTGGATGTGATTATGTTCAGGTCCCTAAAATGAAGAAATTATCTTGTATTATCTGGTTGGGTCCAATCTAATCCCATAGGTTCTTAAAACTGAAAAACCTTTCCTGTTTATGGTCAAAGGGAGATGAGAGGACAAAAGCAGGGTTAAAGAGATGCGACAGGGCTGTCTTTAAGGGAGGGCACCATGAGCCAAGGAATGTGGGCAACCACCAGAATCTGGAAAAGGTGTGCCAATAGTTTCTTCCCTAGAACCTCTAGAAAAGAATGCAGTCCTGTCAACAACTTGACTTGTCCAGTGAGACCCATGGCAGATTTCTAATCTTTAGAACTCTAAGATAATACATTTGAGTTTTATTAAGTCACATTTTTTTGCAATGATTTGGTATAGCAGCAATAAAAAATTAATACAGGTTGTTACAAAACAAAGAAGAATAGGTGATAAAAATACATGTAACCTATAAAGTCTAAAATACATATTATCTGGGCCTTTAAAACTTCTGGCTTAGACACTAAAGTTTCTTAGCCTGGACTTTTCAGACATAGGACCTCCATATAACTTTTTTGTCTTGCATATTTTGCAGGTATCATATGAAATAACACACCCTAAGTTGAAACGAGCCCAACATGGTAGTATGTGAATATTAGATCCATATGGTGTATTAGGACAATGTTTCTATCTATCTATGTATCTATCTATCTATGTATCTATCTATCTATCATCTATCTATCCACTGACAGCCTGGAATTTATTGCAGAACAACACCAGTACACTTGATGCTTTCAAAGTAGCAATTGTTCTAGCTCTACTCCATCAGACATTGTTGAGTAAGCATCATTAATTATAATGAAGGAACATTGGATTAACAAATCTAGTAGGAATATCACATGTCTTAATATAGTTGAAACTGGGCTGATAAGCCTGTTGTTTGGATGTGTTTTTTGGGAATAAACCATGCTAGAAAAATGTGCAACAGTTAACCAACCTAACCATTCTGTGATGTCCAGAAGAATGATTGTACTTGTACAGTTGGGAATTAAAACACATAAGAAATCACCATAAAAACAGGCTAGAAGTTCTGAATCTGGGTAAGACACAGAGGCTTATCTACCCTGAGTCTCCCACTGAATGCAGCTACAAAACCTAGACACAATGCATGGAACAGCTTTTTGAAAACTCTGAATAGTAAATAGTAGCAGTCCCAGATGGTTTCATTGGCAAATTCTCTCAAACATAAAAAAAAAACCATAAAAAATTAATGTCAATTTATTCAATCTATTCCAGAAAATATGAGGAAGGAATATTTTTCATCTCACTTTATGACACCAGCATTAACATTATAGCAACAGCAGACACAAGCAGTTCCAAAAACCAGTCTAAATATCCCTAGCTAACATAGATGCAAAAATCCTCAATATGAGGTAGAATCAGTAATACATAAAAAGCATAATGCCACAACCAAGTGAAGTTTATTCTGAGAATGCAAGGCTGGTTTAATGTTTCAAAATCAATCTGTGTAATTTCCATATTAAAAGTCTAATATTTGATATAATTAATGCACTTAAAAGCAATTAGTAAAACTCAATATCAATTTGTGATTAAAACTTTCAGCAAACTAGGAATTATAGGTAATTTCCTCAACTAATAAAGGGTATCTACACATTATCTACAGCTAACATCATACTTAATGGTGAAAGACTGAATGTTTTCCTTCAAAGGTTTGATACAAAGCAATGATGTATGCTGTCACCACTTATATTCTACAGCATACCGAAAGGCTTGGTTGATGCAATAAGACAAAAAAATGAAAAAAAAGTATACAGATGAGGGAGGAAAAAATATGATTTTCCTTATTCTTGGAGAACATGATTGTCTTCATAAAAAATATTAAGGTATCTACAAAAAAAAAGCCAGTAACAAAAAAAGTTCAGTTATGTTATATATAACAGGTATATAGTAGAAAGATACTACCATAATACCGATTTTCTGGTATTCACGCATTTTGTAACCTTTTGCTTTTGAATATGAACGGTAAGTGTGACTTGCTTCTAACCAATTAAATATGCCAAAGATGTTGTGATATCACTTCTGTGACTATTATAATATACAAAACTCTCTTGCTAAAAGACTGTCTCTAGGGTTTCCATGTCTTTGCCTTTGAAGAAGCAAGCTGTTATGAGTCTTAAAACCGTAAGTCTTACAACCACTTACAACCATGAGTCTTACAAAAGAAATAAATGTTGCCAAATATCTGAAGGATCTTAGAAGCCCATCCTTTTCCAGTAGATCCCTGAGGAGGAGCTAAGTCATTTCCAGACTCTTGACTCACAGAAATAATACATGTGTGTAGTTTTAAGTTGCCAAGTTTGTTTTAATTTGGTACAGCAGCATATAAAACTAACAGAAATCTTGAAAAGAAAACTAACACAAAGGTTAACATATATATATTTCTCTATACTAGTAAACTAGTATTATTTCACTAATTAGTTACTAGTATTTGTAATACTAACAATAAATAACTGGAAATCAAATTTTAAAAAAAATTACAAAAGCTCCAAAAATACAATATGTAGGCATAAATCTAACAAAATATGTGTAGGATATGTATAGGATCTAAATGCTAATGGAAGAAATCAAATAAGACTCAAAATAAGTCAAGAGACATACTGTGTTCATAGATTGGAAGACACAAAATAGTAAATACCAATTTTCACCAAATTGTTCTACAGATTTAATAAAATTTTAATTGAAACACTTGTAGTGTTTTTTTTTAATGTTTTTATTTATTTTTGAGAGACAGAGACACAGCGCGAGTGGGGAAGGGTCAGAGAGAGAGGGAGACAGAATTGGAAACAGGTTCCAGGCTCTGAGCTGTCAGCCCAGAGTCTAACGTGGGGCTCATACTCAGAAGCCACGAGGTCATGACCTGAGATGAAGTCGGACGCTTAACCAAACGAGCCCCACTTGTAGTGTTTTTGTAGATACAGATAAGGTGATTCTAAAATTTATATGGAATATGAAGGAATTAATATAGCTAACTTTTTTTGTAAAGGAAGAATATATTTGATAGAGTCATACTACCTGATTTTCAGAGTAATAATTAAGGAATAGCAATAAAAATAGTCATATGGGTGAAAAGATAGATATATAGATCATTTGAACCTAATAGAGATTGTAAAACTAGACTCACAAATATAGTCAATTGATTTTTGGCAAAAGTACAAAGGCAATTAAATGGAGTGAGGGTAATCCTTTCAACAAATGGTGTTGAAACAATTAGACATCTCTATGCAGAGAAATGGGCCTTAACCTAAACTTTATACCATATACAACTTAACTCTAACTGGAACACAGGTATAAATGTAAAACTATAAAACTTTTAGAAGAAAACATAAAAGAAAGTCTACATGACTTTTGGTTGAGCAAATATTCTTAGATATGACACCAAAAATATAATCCATAAAGAAAAATTTTTGAAAATTGTTTAATATCAAAATTAAAAAAAATTCTCCATGAAAGATGTTAAGATAACACAAAGAAAAGCTATAGACTGGGATAAATTATTTGCAAATCATACATTTGACAAAAAACTGATATCCAGAATATATTTTTAAAATCCCCAAATTCTAAAGTAATAAAATAGGTAACCCAATTTAAAAATAGGAAAAAGACTTGGAAAGACACTCTATAAAAGAAGATACAGAAAAGGCAAATAAACACATAACAATATGCTTAATATCATCAGCCATTAGGGAAATTTAAATTAAAACCATGATGCGATTCTATTACATACCTATCAGAATGGCTGTGTTGGTGAGGATGTAGGGCAAATGGACTTCTTATATACTGGTGAGAATGTGAAACAGTAAAGCTATTTTTGAGGAAAGTTTGACAATTTTTTGTAAAGTCAAATATTTATCATATCTCTCACTTTAGAAAGATTACAACTATGCTCACACAAAAATCTGTACACAAATCCTGACAACCCAAATTGGAAGCAACTTCATTGTCTTTCAATGGATAAATGGATTAAAAAAAAAACAAAAACAAAAACCTGGGATACATCATACAATGAGATACTCAGCAGTAAACAAAAAGAAAAACCACAAAGACACAAACTATTGATCTACATAACAATTTGTATGAAGCTCAAAGGCATTACATTAAGTGAAAGAAGTCAGTCTCTAAAAGTTACATACTGTGTGATTCAATTTATACGACATTCTCAAAAGAAAGGAAGTGAAGTAATGACAAACAGATCAGTGGTTGTCAGAGGTTAAGGATGGAAGGAGCTTATGACCACAAAGTGATAGCACAAGGGAGTTTGGGAGCATGTTTCACATTCTGTTGATGGTAGTGATTGTATGAATCTACACATGTGATAAAGTTCAAAATGTACACTGAAAAATACATGCTTACATGTTAATAAAAAAATAAATTTAAAAACCATAGACTAAAAGCAAAGTGGAAAGCTGTTCAGAGAAGACAGGAGGGGGAAGTACTTGCCCTAGTAAAGCATACCACAAAGCTACATGACTTATGTTCTTTACAAAACCCTGTAAACCCATCTTCTCATTTCAACTTTGGCATCAGAAACACCATTAAATTATGTATAGCAATTTTCGCCTCTGACAAAAATCAAGACTGTATATGCTCATATGCCCATCCTAGGGGAAAAATAATAAAGTAATTAAGGCTCAAATAATACAAAGACTAGATAAGCCTCTAGAATTAGTATCGATTGAGAATGACAGGAAATAGGAAATATAATGTGTTTTACCTGTCATATTGGAGGGTGTTGGTTGTAAAACTTCTGATTCATCAACGTGTATAAGCTACGTGCTTCTTGGATATACCACTCTATGTTAAGGTTGTAAGTACTTTAAACCATCTAATAGCAGTATTTTCTTTTGTTGAGATTCAACTTTCTTTTAGAAGACAGAGTCGACACTCATATTTACCACTAGCTAACTGGATAATTTAGGATAAGCCTTCTGAGCTTCAATTGTTTATTTTTTTTTAATCAATAGAACAAAAATAATGATATCTAACTTGCTACCTTAGAGAGCAGGTTTAAAGTTTAAGTAAATTTACCTAAATTACTCAAAAAATTTTCAAAAATATTACTATGCTATTTTTGATAAAAAATGAGATACAGTCTGGGGGTGCGTGTGTGAAATTTAAGGATATTGTACTTCTATCCAAATCCCCCGAATAGCACTTAAATAGTAATTGTCCTTCTCCTGAAATTTTTCCATTTACTTTTCTATAATTACTGAACATACTGTCATTAGCTGTTTGCTCATAAATTGAAGACTTCAAAAGGCAGTTTTCTTCTAATCATCAGATACTCAGTCTCCTGCATTTCCAAAATAAACAGCTTGGAAGGGAGCCTGACTATTAGCAGTTACTTGATAGTCAATAATTTTGCACTTTAAGTTGCTCATCTACATATATGTCATGCCGAAATAACTTTTTTAAATAACTGCATTTTCATTTCACAATTTTTTAAAATTAAAGTTTATTTATTTTGAGAGAGAGCATGCACATGTGCACGTGCACAAGCAGGGGAAGGGCAGAGAGAGGGAAAAAGAGAATCCTACACAGGCTCTGCACTCTCAGTGCAGAGCCCAAAGGTGGGGCTTGAACTCACCAATCGTGAGATCATGACCTAAACCTAAACCAAGAGTCAGAGGCTTAACTGACAGAGACATCCAGGCTTCCCAATGCAGACATAATTGTAATGCAGTAACGTATATAGTCAAATGGGCCACTGAAAAATAATCGTTAAATGAGAATCTTTTTATCCTTTTCTTAAGAAGGTGTGTCTTATGATATGGCAAATAAACTAGCTTGTAGAATGACTTTACCAACCAGAAACATAGAACTGAGGGGTTAACATTAGAATTAAGGATTTGTTTCCAAACGGTTTTTCACTGTACTATAAATATAACACATCAATGTGCTAGATCCTGTGTCATCCTGCTGTTCACATAAATCTGCACTGTTTTCAGTTTTCTGAACTGTCATTAACATGGGCAGTGAAATCAGGAACAAATCAGTGGCCAGCTCTTTGTGAAGTTGGAAGCTCATTAGTAAGTCCCATCCTTGACATGTGTTCTATGTACTTTATACCTAGCAAACAGAGGCTTCTACTTGAAGTTTTATTTATTTTTTAAGAGACTGAATTCTGTTAATTGTATTCCACTGAGGAAAGACATATGTGTGAAAGGTTGTCTCATTCTTGACCCTTTATATTTGGTTTTCATTTGAGGGGTCGGTGAAGGCTGCTGACTTCAAACGCTCTTATTTCTGACTATGAACTGCTGAACAGGACAGTTAGAATGCCTAAGACATCGTCCAAATAATTTTCACTTACACTATTCATGTGAGTGGGATAGTTAAAACGGTTCAGAAACATAATAAAGTGATCTGACCTCATTTATTTTGATTAGATTATATTGCTGGCCTCAACTGTATTTTTCTCATAATTATGACACAAATTATTCTTGAAGTAGGAAAAAAAGAGAAATACTTTTTCTGGTATGAGAATGCATGTGTATGTATATCTCCATATCATCAGCTTAGTTGATTGTCACAGAATAGGGATTTGCCTTTATTAGGCAAGATAGAATAGCTTCACCCTGTTAATTACTAGAGATTGTGATTTTTAACTCTTTGCTTACTTTTCTCTAAATCTGACCCTTTTGTAGTTATAATTCCCAAATGAATACTTTTGGAAGATCTGTAATTGAACACTTCAGGCTGAGAAACAATGTTATCACTACATATGAAGGTATGAACTACCTTTCACTACATATGAACTATCAGGCAGCTTATCCTCAGAACATCAAAATTTACTATCTTTAACTTACTTAGTTTAAGATGATAGATGATTGATAGATAGATAGATAGATAGATAGACAATTACACAAGGCAACTAAGGCAAGATGTTTATAATTGTTTAAGCTAGATGTTAACCATTTCATTATTCTTTCACTTTTCCTACACATTTGAAATAGTCATAATAGAAATCTGGGGAAAACTTCATCTTCAGGTCAATCCAGGCTGTCAGAGACCTATATATCCAGACCATACTGCTTTGGATTTTTACAGAATTGATTTTATGTTTCAGGAACTGTTGGTTGCATTTATTGTAAGGATATAAAAAATGATCTCCTATATCACATAGTGTTCCCTTCCTGGGGACCCGTGGGAAAATTTCTCATAGGTCAAAGGAACAGGAAACATCTCTTGTTTTTCTCTTTTGGAGACTGTGAATCTTGTAACTGAATTTGTATTTTTCATTGTTTTCATGGTTAAGAAGTTCAGAGTCATATTTACAACCTATCCTAGTACTTGGTAATTCTTAAGGGTATGAAATTTGTATCTTAAACTTTTTCTAGATTTATTTAGAAATATATCCCATATCCCTATTTCTCTTGCATACTTATTTTTAAAACAAGTAATTCATGCATTTCTGTTAGATACCACCAATCTTTTTTGAAAATGAGACAGGCTAAAAATAATTTTTAAAGATGTATGTGTGTGGAGAGAGACACAGACAGAGAAACTGAGGCACAGACACAGAGAGACAGGGACACAGTGTATGTATGTTGTGTGTCTGTGTGTGTGGGTGTATAAATTGGTCTGAGTCATATTTTTCAACTTATTTTCATACGTAAAACATCTAGCACTTATATGTGTACCATGAAGATCTCAAGACATTCCTATACTATCCTGTTCCTGTCCCTCCTTAACCAATACATGGAAGATCTTTAATCATCTAAATGAACACCTACTTGTATATATAAAATTCTATCAAGCTTTCTAGTAATGAGGGTTGCTCATACAGACATGTAGACCATAGGTGTCACAGATTACATAACTTTAGATTTGATCATAAAACACAGTAGCTCTGTAAGATAACTGAAGAGCGATTATAAAGTAACATATTAGTATAGTGCTTCTGTAAGCTTTAAAGGGATATGAAATAGATAGGAAACATATTAGTTCTTTAGGGCTGCCTTCACAAAATACCACAGACTAAGTGGCTTAAGGAGTAGACAAATTTTCTCACAGTACTGGAAGCTTAAAGTCCAATATTAAGGTGTGGGCAGGTTTGGTTTTTCTGAGAGATAAACAGGTAGAACGTCCTTCATGCCCTCTCCTTGGCTTGCAGATGGCGGCCTTCTCGAGGCTGCTTTGTTTTCACGTGGTCATCCCTTTGTGCACAAACCTCTCTAGTGTCTCTCCATGTGGCCAAATGTCCTCTCCTTGTGCAAATTAGTCAGATTGGATTAGGGCCCACCCTAATGGCCTCCTCTAAACTCAGTCATCTCTTTAATGGCCCTATCTCCAGATGAATTTGGGGGAGACGATATATAGCCATAACAGGAACCCTGTATATGTGAGGAAATGGTAAGGTTGGAATGAAGGAATTATGTAACTCATGTGCAGGCGCAAGCAAAGTCCATCTCAAGAAGGCCTTACATCTATGCTTACATACACCGTGGTTCTAAAATATTAAAGGAATAGTAACGACAGGCAAAAATAAGCAAGATTCTAAGGTAAGACAAAAATTGCCAAATACTGATTCCACTGGTTAAACAATTAAATAATTCATTTCTTAAAAAATTTCTTTTCTTGACATTTATTTATTTTTGAGAGACAGAGACAGAGCATAAGTCGGGGAGGGGTAGAGAGAGGAGACACAGAATCCAAAGCAGGCTCCAGATTCCAAGCTGTCAGAAAAGAGCCCAACGCGGGGCTCGAACCCACAAACTGTGAGATCATGACCACGAAGTCCGGTGTTTAACCAATTGAGCCACCCAGGTGATCCCAAAATGAATTTATTTTATGTAAAAATGAAATGTGAGATTAAGTGTGTGATATTATGGAAACTGGTTGAGTATACCTTAGTGTTTGGAGAATGGGAAACTACATAAGTTTTCTGTGTTTCTATAGAAGTAAGAACAGTATAATGACCTATTATGATACTTCAAGATTATTTTTCTAAAAAGAAATACATGTAATTTGTTAACATTTTTAGAGATGCTACATAATGCTTCTTTAATTCATAATAGAAGGATGACATGCCATTTTTTATTTGTTTTACTCAAATATAAATACAGTACTAATCAGAAGAAAAAAAGAAGTTGAAAGCTGCAAACAAAGTATTAGAAACAGCACTTAAAGGGTTCCTGGGTGGCTCAGTCAGTTAGGTGTCTGACTGCGGCCCAGGTCATGCTCTCACAGTTCCTGAGTTTGGTTCATGACTTTGAGCACAACGTCAAGCTCTGTACTGACAGCTCAGAGACTGGAGCCTGCTTCAGACTCTGTGTCTCCTCTCTCTGTTCCTCCCCCGCTTGCACTCTGTCTCTCTCTCTCTGTCTCTCTCAAAGATAAACATTAAAATAAAATTTAAGAAATAGCACTTAAATAGAAATAAGAAAGGATTTTAAAGGATGTATCCCTTAGTTGTGAGGTCTTGGCCAAGCTGGATAACCACTCTGACCCTCTCTTTCCTCAGTTATAAAATAAAAAGAGAAGTATGTGATATATTTGTGAGTAGTAATCATTCAATCATTTATACATGCCTACTATGTGCCAGCAACTGTTTTAGGCAGTGAAGATAGAATGCTAAAGAAAAAGATCATTGTTCTCATTGGGAGAGGCAGAACATGTAATTCCACAGCATGTTGATAAGCAAGAAAAAGAAAAACAAAGCATAGTAGGGGATAGAGAATGAGGTGCTACTTTAGAAATAGAGTAAATAAAAACATGTGTTAAATGCACAATAGAATTACAAATTATAGAAGCAAGCATATTGTATTTACCACCAATTTTAGTCAAGTTTAAAATACCTGCCAAATTTTAATATGTTTAAAACAAATATTTGGAACCTTCATATGAAAATCATACATTTTATTATTAAATATATAGAACTGCTGAGATAAAATGTATTAATATAAAAAGCCCCTTTTTTTCCTTTTTTAAAAAAGTGTATTTATTTTTGAGAGAGAGAGATAGAGCACAAGCAGGGGAGGGGCAGAGGGAGGGAGATACAGAATCTGAAGCAGGCTCCAGGCTCTGAGCTGCCAGCACAGAGTCTGACTTGGAGGTCAAACTCACAAACCTAGAGATGACCTAAGATGAAGTTGGATGCTCAACTGACTGAGCCACCCAGACATCCCAAAAGCCTCTTTTTTTTTGCTATCTACAATTAATGTCAAACAGTTATTCTATTTGGGAATTTGACACTCTTTTCCATTAGAATAAAGGTGCATTACTCTCATTTTAAAATATTTAAACATTTCAATATGTTAATCTAATAATGACAGATTCAGAATAGATTTTTTTTTTAAAGAGGAAGGCAAGGAAAACTCTGTAGGCCATATCATTACCATTATTGATTTGGAGTATTAAATAGTTTGAATGGAGAATGCAAGAAAGTCACCTAGTTTGATAATCACAAAATATATTTTAAATTGGCCTTGACACTCCTTTTTATACTTTATGAGCATGCATCATTGGTAGATACATGTTTTTAAAAGAACTGACCAAGTATTGAAAAGTTGGTTTAGTATTTGATTCTATCATGACTGCCTAACAAAGATCTAAAAATACCAGTTTCCATGGTTTTGCTTTAATGGAAATAGACTAAGTTTTTCAAGTTACAGCCAGAATAATGGTTCCATTAATGCTAGTAAAGAAATGGTCTCAGTGAAATAAAAAATATCCAGAAAGCACATATTTTAATCATTTTTATAGTGCTATTCAAAGAGATGTATAAGTCTATAGCATTAGAATAGTAATCTTTTTTACTAGCGTCTTTTAATTTTGTTATTTTTTTAATGGGAGACATTTGTTATACTATAGAAAGAATATTAATTTAACTCATCTATGGCTCCTTCAAGTACTGTATAGTGTGCAACAGTTTTACTATTAAATTGTATATTATCTTATTGTTTTTTGTTGCTTTTCTAAAACTGGATTTTTCTCGTGTGGGTGGTGTTTTCTTTCTCCTGCTTTCCTTGTTTTTTTCTCTATCCTCGACAGTTTTGTTTAACAGTTTTAAAAGACATTTTCCAAAGTTTCACAGACATATGCTCAACATATATAATTAACTTCTTTTTGTAGGAAAATAAGTTGACAATATAAGGGTAGGTATACACTACTAAAAAGTTTTTCCCCTTCTACTGCCTGTTTTTTTAACAAGAAGATATGCCTGAAGTATTCAGTGAACAAGAACAAAAGCAATTAAAACCAGAGATCTTATGTTCAGGAATATCACTGCTAAATTTTCTGTAACTTTGTGAGTCAATTTATAAGTTTATTACACAAGTACCTAGGAAATTAGAAATACATGGATATTATCTGAATTATTTTACAAATGGAATTATTTCCAAATATTATAAAATGTGGACATCACTCAAGTCAATATAAAATATTTTTACTGTTCAAATAAATTATTATTGCAGATCCATCAAAACCTATAATATCAAGGCAACCACTACTCCTTTGTAGGGGACCAGGGAAGGCAGGACAATTGTGAAGGCAGTCACAAAATGTGACTTATTAATCAGAATTCTCAATTTAAGATTTAAACTGTGTGAGACAATTTGAAAAGGTTATCTGTCAACATAAATATTTTAAATAAACAAGTCCATAGCACTTAGATTACTGTCTTATGATTGTAGAATGGAACTGGTGTCTCATGAGGAAGAGAATTGAATTGGGATCAAAAGCACTGAGTATTAAGAAGTTAGTTTTCAATACACTAAATTTTAGTAGCAAAGTATAGAAATCTTTTTAGGCAGCAAAGAAGGAGGATGGTAGATGAAAAGGAGGGAGGACAGAGGAATGGGAACTGTTAGATATCTAAAGGAACTATCAAAAAGAACTGTTACTTTTAAAATGAAAGTTAAACCTTTCAGCATATCTTAAGAAAATTTGGAAAAATTTCCAGTGGCAAATTATTTTAAAGTCCAACTGGTGCTCTCTGCAAATATTCATTGGTGCTACCTAATTATTACCCAGAGTTATTGGTATTGTCATCTTCTTTTATATTTTATATTCATCAACACACACACACACATACACACACACACACACACAGAGATTAAAAATGCCTTGTAAATATTGCTTAATAATGACTAAATTCTGATGAAGTTTCTCAGATTAGTCTTTTCACTTTCAAGTGATCATATTAATTAAAAGAACTAAATTCAATGTACTGTCATGTAAGATATGGGCACTTGGTTATTGGTAAACACATTTAAATAAAGATAAAAAATAAGGTGCCTTCTGAGTGTACACGTCTGTCTTAATGGTGATTGTGTGAAGAAATATAAAATATTAAAAGCAAATTAAATTAGTTACAAAACTATAATCACAGAGAAGCTAAAAATGATCTAGGAGTCAAAACTAAATGTATTGTCTTTTTTAACTCTTTAGCTATGATTCAATTGTTTGTGCTAAACTGAGGGTTCTTCTTTTCTAACTAGCTAGATCCCTATTTACCTTTTCTGAAAATTATACATGTATGTGTTACTCAATATTTACCGAAGGCTTATTATCTATAAAACATTAGTACGGGCTATTATTCACATTGAGGGTGAGCTCTTGAATGATTTGAAAACTCATATAAATACACTAAAAAATGTGTGAATGTTTATAGAAACTTTGTTTAAAATAACTCAAAGCTAGGGGCAACTGGGTGGCTCGGTCGGTTAATCGTCTGACTCTTGGTTTAGACTCAGGTCGTGATCTCACAGTTTTGTGACTTCAAGCCCCATGTCAGGTTCTTGATAGCACAGAGCCTGCTTGGGATTCGCTCTCTCTGCCCCTCTCCTGCTCACACTCTCTGTCTCCCTCCAAAAAAATAAACTTAATAAAAAGTATCCTAAAACTGGAAGCAACCAAGATGTCCTTCAATAGGGGAATGGATAAACGAACTAGAGTACGTTCATACAATGAAATATTATTCAGGGATTAAAAGAAATAAGCTATCATGCCACAAAAAGGCACAGATGAATCCTAAATGCATATTGATAAATGAAAAGAAGCCAGTCTGTGCTGCCTGAGTGGCTTAGTCAGTTGTGCAACCAACTCTTGATTTCGGCTCAGGTCATGATCTCGTGATTGGTGAGGTCCAGCCTATGTCAGGCTCCTTGTTGATGATGCTGAGACTGCATGGGATTCTCTCCCCTCCCCTCTCTTCCTGCCCCTCCCTTCCTCATGTTCTCTCTCTCAAAATAAATAAACTTAAAAATAATAAATAAAGAAAAGAAGCCAGTCTGAAAAAGGTACATAATATAGGATTCCAGTTTTTTGACATTCTGGAAAAGGCAAAACTAGAGGTGGTAAAAAGATCAGTGGTCATCAGGATATGGTGGGGGTAGGGACAGTGTTGAATAGGTAAAACACTGAAGACTTTTAGGGTGGTGAAACTACCCTGCATAATGCTTCAATGTTGGATACATAACACTATGCATTTGTCAAAGTCCACAGAATTTTACAGCACAAAGACTAAAATAATGTACACAGATTTAAAAAAAAAAACATTTAGGTGGTCAGGGGAATCCCAGAATGAAATGTAGAATGTGATAAAAAAAATCTAACTGTATTCAAATGTATGAAACAACTTCACTGATGGGGGTCAGGGGGAAAGGTGCTATCCTAAGTTAACTTTGAAATAAGCAGAGTCTGTAGGACTAAAGGCAAACAAACAAAACAGAACAACACAACCAGACATTAGCACTGTACTCTAGTTGATAAAATTATGTCCCACAGGGGTACATGTTAACAATTCTGAGCTACAGATAGATATAGATTATATAGATATACATATAAATGGGTGTCTTTGAATTAAAAAATCAAGTGAGTGGATGGTGAGAGCCAGTGTTCTCACTGTTAGAGCAAAAGTTTACAGACAGGCTGAAGGCATGGTCTATGTGGTACAGGATTAGACTTGGAGACATCATTATGAAGTCATGTTTAGCTTAATGTAGATGCAGGTAGTTACATATAGAAATATTTACAGATATATGTATGCATACAGTTGGTGTAATAAAGGTAGGTCTAAAAGAAAGAGCCTAGAAGCAGCAACACTCCAGGTACATGCAATCTTAGGGCCCAAATATTGGTTTCTCATTCTCCAATAAAAGGAACCAGGACTCCATAGTGAAATGTATGATTCTAGGGCTAGTGCAGAAAATATCAAGAGAAGCCTGACACATTTCATATTGTTAGAAAATAAGTATGAGCTAAACATACACGCACACACAAAGTGTAAAATAAATATGCATGAGTCGTACTGATATAAATAAACTATTGCATAAATAAATAAATAAATGACAACTCTCCATACAAAAGAATTCCAAATAAATTATGTAGATATTCCACCCTCAAGGGAGTGTAGACAACTCCCTGCCCTTTCAGTATGCGTTGTGCATAGTGACTTTCTAAAGAGTATAGGATAGGAAGTGGGGGGAAAGAGAGTAATTTTACAGTGGGAAACCTGAGAGACATCACCTCAGGTGATCAAGATCAACATCAAAAGTATAAGCCATGTTGATAGTACCTATGGCAGATATGATGTGACGAAAATAAATACTTCTGTAATTCCCACCCCCCCACCCCCACAAACACACCTAATTTTATCCTAATCATGATTGAAAAAATCAGAAAAATCCCATTTGAGGAATATTCTACAAAATATGTGACTAATACACCTCAGAAGTATCAAGGGCATTAAAAATAGGAAAAGTAAGAAACTTTCACAACCAAGAGGGGAGACGTAATAACTAAATGTAATATGGTATCTTGAAGAGAATCCTAAAACAATAAAAGGATATTAGGTAAAAACCAAGTAAATCTGAATAAAGTACGGACTTTAATTAATGGTAATGTATCAACATTGGCTCATTAATTCTGACAGATGTGCCATACTAATGTATGACACAACAGGAGAGAGCGGGTGTGCAGTGTATGTGGTCTCTCTGTACTGTCTTCACATATTTTTTAAAAATCTAAAATTGTTCTAAAATTTAAAAAAACTATTAAAAATTAGTTTCACACACTCTAGTAACTGCATACAAAAATGATTCATCTTTTTTGGAAAAATATTTGACTCAAAAACAAAAGCATATCAGTTTCAAAAAACCATCTCCACCCAAAAGAAGTAAATTCTCTAATCCTTATGTCAAGGCAATGACATTGAATTCAAAGGACAATTGCACATATATTAAACAGCTCTAAATTTATCAGTCTCAACCAAGCATTCTTCAAATTTCACCTGTCTTTTTTTAATGTTTATTTATTTCTGAGAAAGAGAGAGAGAGAGTGCAATTGGAGGAGAGGCAGAGAGAGAAGTAGAGACACAGATTCTGAAGCAGGCTCCAGGCTCTGAGCTGTAAGCACAGAGCCTGATGTAGGGCTCAAACCCATGAACCATAAGATCATGAGCTGTGCCAAAGTTGGACGCCTAAACAACTGAGCCACCCAGGGCCCCCCACATTTCATATATCTTATGCAGCTACAAGTTGGGACACAATGCTGTTGCTAGCAATTAAGCCTGTATATTGATTAATGTTAAAAACATGTGCAAAATCATTTTTATTGATTTGTATTATGAAAAGTTTCAATTTCAACTTAAATTATTATTTTTCTCTTCCTCCTTCTGCTTCTTCTGTTTGTTTTTTTTGTTGTTGTTGTTGTTTTGTTTTTTTTATTTTTTAAGTAATTGCTATGCCCAATGTGAGGCTTGGACTCCCAATCCTGAGTTCAAGAGTTGCATGCTTTCCTGAGTAAGGCAGCCAGGTGCCCCTCAACCTAAATTCTTGTGTCTACATAGATCACAAATACTTTTTTTTCTTTGTTTGTTTCTTGAAGCTTCAAATTTGGTTGGTTATGTGCCCTATGATATTGGTGAGACAGTATGATATATACTGTCATTTTCTGGTCTTTGTTTATTGAATTTCTGGCAAACATTTTTGTTTGTTTGTTTCACGAAAATGTTGAGATGGAGTTAACAATACAGTAAATCTTTGTGAATACTTTCCACGATTCAGTCAAAGAGCATTGGTAAAGAACACAACATCATAAAGTTCATTGTATTATATTTCTTTCAACGGTTCCATAAACTGGTGATGATTCATAGCATTAAAGTTTGTATATAAATGATTTTAGCACATATATCCATGAGAGTTGTCATAGAGTCTGCTTCAGAAAACTCAGCACAAATATTTCTGGCATATTTCTGGGTATCACATGGAAAAATAAAGCCATAAGAAAAGTATCTCTCTCTTAAAATTCCCATAAATTCAGAATTTTTATGTAACATATCTGGAGCATCAACTATCATGATGAAAATTAAGTTTTTCATATGTAGCTGAAATCCTTCTTTGATAGTTAAAAAGTCATAAATATCTATTCTAAGAACTTGATTCTTTTTAGCTCATGAACTGAATCTGTAAATTTGGAAGTCTTTTGAGTAGAAAATATCCAAGAAATTAATTGAAGAGTGTCTCTCATATTGCATGACTCATGTAAAGCTAAAGAAAAGAACTTGTGATTTTTCAAATTTTGACTCAATTGCTGTTTAAGATTGCTAGAAAGTTTTTAAATACCATGGACAATTGTTTGAAGGCAATTGAATATCTCTCACTTTTTGTAAAGAAGTCTATTAATCTTTTCTTCATAATTTCCTAACAAAATTTCCATAATTGAAAGAAATGTTTTGTTTTGTTTTACAATTTTCCCATCAAAGTGGTTTTCTTTTTTGTGTTAGAATCTAAGCCATTTTATAGCAGTACAAAATTATAAGCTCAGAACCTGTTAAGTATCATTTAAAAATGTTTATTGGACATGTAATTCTTATGTTAGCATCTAACTTCACTGGTCTTTGTTACTGTTGAGAGAAAACTATTAAATTCACTATGTATTATCTGAGAATGTCTCTTAATGATGACCAATTTATTATATCTAAAAATCATTTTATGAAACAAACAGCTTTTCCATTTTGCTTTGCCTTGACAAATTGCAATTGTCATTCATAATAAAATATGTTACATATGTTGATTCAGTCTTTTTTCCCTTTACTATTCCAATTGTAGTATTAGCATCTACATTTCCATTTGATTCCAACCTAGTTGATTCATTAAAAAAATTTTTTTTAATGTTTATTCATTTTTGAGAGAGAGAGAGCACAAACAGGGGAGGGGCAGAGAGAGAGAGGGAGACACAGAATGTGAAGCAGGCTTCAGGCTCTGAGCTGTCAGCACAGAGCCCGATGTGGGACTTGAACCACAAGATCATGACCTGAGCCAAAGACAGATGTTTAACTGAGTCACCCAGGCGCCCTATTGCACACCTATTTTATACCTTTCTTTTAAAATTTAAAACTTGTTAATTCTTGCTTTTTAAACTAGAATTTAGTTAGAATTACTTATGGTTTTCATAGCTATCACTGCAATTTAGGCTGTCAGCATAAAATATTCAAATAAATATATTACAATTTAAAAAAAAAGGAGGTGAGGGGTAGCTTGGGAATTGGAATGGTGTTCATATACAGCTGATGGCTGGCAGGAAAAAAGTAAAGACATAGCTTCTTTCCAGGCACACAAGTTCAGAAAGGGAATAAATTGTTGAGGGTACCCCTTGAGCCCCAAGTAGAAAGGGTCCAGTGGGCAATCTAGCCAGCCTTTGGATTCACTTAGAAGGCTACTATCTGATAACCACATTTCCTCTTTGGGATTTGAATACTGCATACCAATTGATATATGGGATAAAGGATTCACCCACTTCTCACTGATTTTAGAAAAAATATGGCAGCCTGTAGAGGAAGTGGGACTAAGATAGGAGAAAGTGACATATTCCTTCTATTTATCCACTTAATAATTTACAGTGTAACATTTGGTTTGAAGTAGAAACCTCCATATCTCATTAAGTTCTATTGATTTTTTTTTCAAATACAAAGCTGAGACATAAGCCTGGAAAACACCTCAATTACACCAGCAAGAAACTGCTATATAAGGTCCATAAGTTATCAGCCAAACTGCAATTTCATTATTAGACTTCATGCCCTGTTACGCTCCATCCAAAAGCTATTGTTTTCCACTCTTCAAAATCCTTGTTGCTATGAGTGGGTTAAGTTTTTATATAGTATTGTTAGTCACTCTGAATATGAAATGTATCTAGAGTTGGTTTCACACAATAGTGCAATGAGTTACTGACTGGTCCCACTTAATTCCTGTACATCCACTTCTCCCTTTCCCCCATTATTTCAATTAACATTTTAAAGCAAACACCTCTTCTAAAAACAATTTTTTTCTTCTGAAAAGTTATAGTGATATACATTTCCTACTTTCACTGTATAGCAGAATGAATTGTTTTCATTGTTAAAATGTGGTTAAGAGTCACATATTTTAAGAGTATTATATTTTTCCTATAAATTTTACCCATACTGGTGATTATTTTCACAACTGAACTTTAAAAAGGAAGAGTCCATTTGGTTGCATATGAATTGATGACATTTTTAGGCTGTCATTACCTACAGAAAGAGTGAACCAATGTCTCAACATGAATGAGTGGTAAGTGACCTTTAAAAATGTTTTTCAGAGTAAGACTTTTCTTTATTTCTCTTGCTATTTTTAAATGAAATAAACCTGGATTTGAAATATGATAAACTCTAACTGAAGTTGCTCGAAATATGCTCAGGAGTGAAAAACGCCAACCATTTTCTCTTACATATGCCTGAGGGAAAGACATTTTATAAATTAGTACTTAACATGTAAATTGTATTTGTGATTTCTGACTGCTAAGAAAAAAAATACTAAATATGTTTTTTCATCTTGTGTTCAACTAACATTCATTGAATACTTGACCTATATACCACACTGTTTGTAAAGTATTTTTGGAAATACACAAATAAATGAAATCTAATCTCTCTTTTCAAGCAAATTTTAGTTTTTTAGAAGTGATAAAATGCATAAATATAATTCAGTTCATGGTAATTTTAAAGACAGTTGGAAATAAAGTAGTTCAGGTGGCTATTTTTCCTTTGCCCCTTCAGACGCACCCCCTACCATTCTTCACTCTGTTTTGTTTCCCTGCAATCTGATCTGTGTGAGAGACATTTGCAAGCTTTGGCCTCCACTGAGTTTGACCAATGGGGAGAACCAGCATAATCTCAAAAGAGAGAGCTAGAGAAGTGGAATTGGAGTATTTAGGGGATAGTTAGTCTTTTAGCTTCTTTATATGATGTCAAAGTGGGCTTGGATGTATCCCAGAGCCAAGGCCTCAATGCCTAGCAAAGTTTCTTCTTCACAGAGCCTTCACTGGGTCTAGATCCTACCAACTGATCTCTTTCAGGTCTAGAGGTGGTAACTAGTACTTCCACACAGAAGGACCCCAGGGTTCTGCAATATCCCTGCCCAAAATCCGAATTTGAGTGTATAATCTGCTTCATATCAGAATTCCAAAATGGAAGTATTTGAGAAAAAAAAAATCACTTCCGTTAGGAATAATTCTGTTATCTTTGATTATGTACTGAATAATGATTAGAATGGAAAAGTAAAAGTTTTTTTTTCTTTCTACTTGTCTTTCTCTACTCCAAAGCCAAAAATCCTTTCTCCTATTGTGAAAAAAATTACAATGTCTCTTATTTTTAAAAATTCAAATATTAAATTTACAACTCCTGGACAATAGGGACATGACTACCTCTGCTTTCCATGCTTTTTAAAAATTGAGATGTAATTAGCATACCATAAAATATATGCTTTTAAAGTATACAGTACAGTGATTTTTAAATATATTTCCAATAATGGGCAACCATCAAGACTAGATAATTCTAGAACACTTTCATCACTCCAAAATGAAACCTGACACCTCTTAGCTTTCTGTCCAATCAAATGTCTCACTTAGCACTAGGCATCCATCAATCTACTTTCTGTCACTATAGATCTGCTTATTCTATAAATTCCACATAAATGGAATCATATAATATACAGACTTTTGTGTCTGGCTTCTCTCATTTAGCAAAATATTTTCAAGGTTCATCTATGTTGTAGCATGCATCAGTTCTTCATTCCTTTTTATCACCAAATAATATTCCATTTTATGGATACACCACACTGTTTTTACCACCAGGTGATGAAGATTTGGCTTGTTACACTTTTCAGCTATTGTGAACATTTGTATACAAGTTTTTATGTGAACATATGTTTTTATTTCTCTTAGGTATATACCTAGAAGTGGAATTGCACGTTCATATAAGTAACTCTGTGTTTAACTTTTTGAGGAAGCACCAGATTACTTTCCAAAATGGCTGCCCCATTCTACCTTCTTGTCAGCAATGCATGAAGGTTCTAGTTTCTTCTAATTCCCACCAACACTTGCTATTAGTATTTTTTTTTAACTATAGCCACCCCGGTGAGTATGAAGTGGTATCTTACTATAGTTTCTCCACTGCTATATTAATTAACAAACTGATATAGCATGCAGCATGTTGAAGATGCATTGGTTTAACCCTGTGAGAATAGGAAGTAGAAATAAATTTGATGATCCAAGTTGGCATCCTAGGTTTTGACTCAAAAGGAAAATTTTACTCTCCCACAGTCAGAAAAACCAGAAATATTTCTCTCACGAAATGAATCTTTTCCCAGTGAAAAGCATATGAGGTTGCTTAGGATGCTCCCAAATCATAAAAGTGTTAAGAAGAAAATGGAAAGAAATACTGACAGGAATTAGCATACCATTCCTCACACTCGGGAAGGAGCGGTCACATGGGTTGTAAGGGTTAAAGGATGGAAATGGCAGGAGGAAAATGTGAAACCATCTCCTCAATAAGGACAGAAAATGGGGCTTGGGCTAAAAGCCGAAGGGAGACTAGGTCTTTTGGTAAGTCTTGTGGGCAGCAAGGGCCATTTCCATAGCAGACTGTCTCTAAAAGTGGCAACAAGTAGAAGTAGGGAAAGTAGAGGACAGGAAATGGCGGGCAAGTACCTTGGAGGGTAGGCACCAGCACATTCCTCCTGCTTAAAGGAACAGTGTGTCAGTAAACATGTCATAAAGACATGCATTCTTGTGTGACCCTAAGAAGGGAAAAAACTTCTATCAAAATGACTGAAATTTACTTTCTCACCACCCAGGCAAAAAGGGGATTTGGTACAATTTATTCTAATTTGGAAAAAATAAAGTAACATGGCATTCTTATAGATAAGTATGTTGGAGTAAAATGTGTATGAACTGCTTTCTGAAATTAAGGCTCCTGTGGCAAAACCAATCATATACTATACAAGACAAGGAGGAATATCATATACTTAATATTGCCCTTACAGTATGCTTTATGGCCATGACTCTGGCATTTTGGAAGTTCCTGGATATAGAAGTTGTAAAAGATTCTCTTGGTTTGTAAAAATCATCTAATAATGGTGGAATAAAATTTTCTCCTTTCATGCTTATAAAAGCCTGTTCAATGCTAGGTTGGAAGGCTGTCAAACTAATCACCTACTTTGAAGGTAATATTTTGTGAAATACTCCTTGCTATTCAAAATAGTACTTAGTATAAATATATTTTTTATCTTTTAAAGATATCATCAGAAATATTTATAATTCCATTTTATTTACAGAAATAATTTCCTATGATCAGAAGACAAATGTTTATTAGTCTGAGCAATAGAGCAGAAAACTATAATTGCTTTTTTCTTAGGAAGGTGCTGGTTATTGGTCAGCTTGGTTATTCTCTACCTAGCCATATAATAGACTTCTTTCCACAATGCAGGAGTAGCCACAAATCTTGATTTTTCTCTTTATCTTGACTTCAGTGTTTTCTAGGAAGAAATCATTGCAGTATGGTAAGAGAATAAGCTATGGATAATACCTAGAATTTTCTTTCTTTTGGCAGCCATCCTATCAGCAGAAGTCAGTGTTTTTAATATATATGTTGGTAACTAATTCTTATAGCACACAATCAGTATAAGTTCAGAAGCAGGCTACATTTCCAGTACGATGCAAGTGAACTCCATTTGCTTACTTCCACCCTTACCTTCTTTACAGAAGAGAAAACAAAACAAAACAAAACAAAACAAAAAAAACCCCAACAAACTGAGGCATATGGAAGTCAAGAAACTCGCCTAAAGTCATGAAATAAGTTAGTGAGAAAGTTGGAACTTGAACTGGGTTTTTAATTTTGTATACTCCTAGTGCCTAAGCTTATATGGCAATGTCCTCATCACTCGTCCTCTACACCCTAAATACTTTACCTTAAGGCACTTAAGGTGTTAAACTCCTCATGCTAACGCCCATGAAATCAACACTTCCAGCTCACTGAAAGCTCTATAAGTACAAGTATTTTTCTTAGAAGTTGTATCCAGTTCTCCTTTCTGTATGCTTATACAGGAGTATAGATCACTATTAACTCATGCATGTAACAATAATTGAAATTCTTGCTGAGTTATTATCAATGCTTACTGATAGAGAAGATTGAGTAGAGAAGTTCATATGAATAGAAATCAGGAGAAATATAAGTATAGTTTATCATAGGCTTTCCCATACATAAATTCACTTAATTCTTCACAATTATCACATGAGTTGGACATTGTTGTTATCTCTATTTTATAGTTGAGACACAAATTAATTAAGTGCTTGACCCAAACAACACAGTCAGGATGTGGATCCCAGTCTTGGAACTCAAAATTCCCTGCAAAAATCTCTCTGTGGTACCCTCAGCCTTTCAAATGCCACTAAACCCACCTTATTAATTTCTCACTTCATGTTTTTGCATATTGTTCCTAGTGCAAATTTTTGTCAAGGAAGTCATCTTTAAAGAAGCATACCCTCATCTAACTACTTGTCATGGTATGTGCATCCAATATTTATGTTTTCTTTTTAAGTCAATGTTCACCTGTTGACATGTTCTTTATAAATTTTCTTATGTCAATTAGGTATTAGAGACAAAGTTTTTCCATTTTTATTATGGAAGATAGTTGGTCATTATGGAGATTGCAATATCAAGCTTATCTGGAGACAAGTCTAGTCTTATTATTCTCCATGGTATCCATCAGATAATTAATTTCTGTTGGAGAGCCCTGTGTGCCTCAGTCAGTTAAACATCTGAGTCTTGATTTTGGCTCAGGTCATGATCTCATGGTCCTAAGACTGAGCCCTGCATCATTCTGTTAGAAAAGATCTCATCAGGACATAAAACTTTTAATACTCTAATAGGAGGTAACATTGAAATAAAACATATCTTTCTTAATAACAAATGTTTCTTTACTTTTGGCCACATGTTGGCTATTTTTTCCTTTAATTCAACTATTTTATTTTATCTTATTTTATTTTTTTTAATTTAATTTTTTATTTCAAGTAAAATTAACTTAGAGTGTCATATTAGTTGCAGGTGTACAATATAATAATTCAACAATTCTATGCATTGCTCAGTGCTCATCATGATAAATGCACTCTTAATCCCCTTTATCTATTTCACCTCATGCACTGAACCCATATCCCCATCTGACAACCATCAGTTCATTCTCTGTATTTGAGTGTGTTTTTGTGTTTGTTTTTTCTTTGTTTGTTTCTTTGTGTACTAAATTCCACATATGAGTGAAATCATACACTGTATGTCTTTCTTTGATTTATTTCACTTAACATTATACCCTCTAGGTTCATGCATGTTGTAGATGACAAGATTTCATTTTTGTTTTTGTTTTTTTTTTATGGCAGAGTAATATTCTGGTGTGTGCGTGCCTGTGTGTGTGTGTGTGTGTGTGTGTGTGTGTGTGTGTTGTTTATCCATTTTTCTACTGATGAACACTTGGTTTGCTTTCATATCTTGGCTATTGTAAATAACACTGCAGTAAAATAGAGGTCCATATATCTTTTGGAGTAAGTGTTTTAATTTTCTTTAGGTAAATATCCAGTAGTAAAATTACTGGATCATGTGGTAATTCTATTAAAAATATTTTGAGGAGCCTCCATACTGTTTTCCACAGTTGGATGTACTAATTTTCATTCCCACCAACAATGTATAAGAATACCTTTTTCTTCACATACTTGTCAACACTTGTTATTTCTAGTGGTTTTGATTTTAGCCATCTGACAGGTGTAATGTCTCAGTGAAGTTTTAATTTGCATTTCTCTGATGATTAGTGATATTGAACATCTTTTCATGTGTCTGTTGGCCATGTATGTCTTCTTTGGAAAAATGTCTATTCAGGTCCTCTGCCCATTTTTAATTGGATTATTTGTTCGTGTTCTTTTAATTGGATTATTTGTTCTTGTGTTCTTCACAATTAAACGTTTCTTTAGCTTTGGGGGCATGTTGGATTATATTTTAAATTAAAATATGTTTTTAACTTAAGTATTATAATGAATTCAAATTACAAAAGAACTTCTAGCCAATCTTGTAGACTAAATTTTATGATTTTAAAAATCCTTCATTTTATGTTACTACTGCCTTGATTTTTCTTACAAGAATTACCATTCCATTTTCTCTGAAATCTAAAATATGTTCCATTTAAAGTGCTTCACTAATAAAGTGGCTTTTGGAAACATCACCTAAATAAGAACTCAACATCTCAAAAATAGCCACTGTAAAAACAAATACCAAAACAAAACCAAAAACAACTATTTTAGAATTGCAGGCTTTCAGCTGGGCACACACATTCTTTTTTTTTTTTAAATAATTTCCCTGCTACATAACTTTGGTTTCCTTGACATTGTAGGTTGACCCTCCTCATGGATCTTCATAGCATCCATTTTTCCTGAAACTTAACCTTTGAATTATGAACGGGTAACACTTGCTATAAGAACTTGTTTGAAATAATAATCTGTGGTGGATCTAGTCAATTAAATTGACATGTCCACCTTTATCTTCAATAACCTGTTGAGTTATCCACTTGGGGATGACATTTCTTTATGTGTATAAATCCTAAGAAGCAGTTATAAATTTCAAAAACTTCAACATTGCATATATTTGATAGTTACCACCGTTCCTTATAGAATCATTTAATCAAGGTCAGGTTAACTGGAGGCTGAATGTTGGTGATACAGGGTAGTTGATCCTGCACCTATAATATTAGCTGCTTAGTCAAATTCAGCAAGTCATTTATTTTCTTCTTCCATTTTTTCTTTCCAAAATAGTATGACTAAATTTTTTATAAAAATAAAAATATTATATATGTATGTGTGTGTGTGTGTGTGTGTCTGATTCCTAAATTATGAAACCTATCTTAGTGATATGTTATATTTATGGAAACTGCTCATTTCCAAATGTTGGTCACCTATATTTAAATATACAAATATATTTTTTTCTGATGTAGTTCATGAATATCCCAAGATGTATTGAATAATGGCTGTTTTTTCTTTTAAAAGTGTTACTCCAGAAAGACTAGAAATAAAATGATAAAAAGTAGTAATCAGAATCACAATACAAATAGAATAACTTTATATATGAGAAGCACTTTTTATATGAGAAGCAGATTCTAAGATGTTATAATATTTATATAAATGCTATGTTGTTTTCTTTTAAAATTATATATAATATAATATATATAACATATTATTACATGTAATATATAAGCATCTAGAATCAGATGCTTAATCAACTGAGCCACCAAGGCACCCAGTTTTCTAATATTTATGGTTGCAACCATATTATTAGCACCTCTTGTCTTATGGTTATATACCTTAAAAATTCATCTGAGATTTTTTTGTACAAAATTGGAAAAGAAACTAAAGGAGGAAAAGGGAATAATGTAGAATAGGAGATGAAAAAGTGACAGAGTGGGAGGAGAGGATGGAAAGAAGTGATGAAAATAGAAGCATAAAAAAAAAGAAAGCAAAGGTGGCGGCTAGAAAAATGATATGCATTTGGGGCATAGTACAACATTATAAAGGACTTTAAAGTTTAAATGAAAATGATTAAAATGAATGTAGAATAGCTGGAGGGACATGTCTAACATGACTTATTGAAAACATGCGTGTTGGCACAGCTATTTTAGTGCATTTGACTTCAGTTGAATTGTGTTTCCTTTAAAATCTTGGTAATGCTAAATATAATAACTGTGTTGTACAGACATTCATTTTCTCAGAATGGCCAAATAATTAAGAGTGTAATGCTATAATATAGTTCATAGTCAACTTAAATCTACAGACCTATTGTCTGCTTACTGACAAAGAACATGGAAAAGACAAAAATACTCTAGAGAGTCCAGTCTACTCTCAGAAACTTTACAGCACTTTAACTAGTTTATGCCATAACTACCAAAGATGTCACTAACTCTGAACATCGGGGCACCTTTCTTTTATTGCTGCTATAATTTTTATATGCCAGCTACTGTCTTTCAATTCCAGAATAAACTGATGGTTTCTCAGAAGTTTAATTAGTGACTTTAAGTTGCAATTCCATCTATTTTTTTAATACTTTAGGTGTTCATAACATTTTAACTGTACATATCAATTCAAATTGGTCCCCTAATGTTTACCACGTGGGGATTGTCTAATATAAATTAGTCCAGGATACCTTTCAACATATAATATTCTGGTTGTACTGATGCTCCTACATATGTTAGTTTCGTTTGAATTTCATTCAGTTAAATCGTAATTTAAGTATATAATTGCTTTTCTAAACGAAGTGCTTTCAAATGAACGTTCTTCTGCTGTAAGCTGTGTATAATGAAGCCATGTACTGCTCCTCAAACTTTACTGTATATCAGAGACACCTAGAGTGCCAGTTAAAATCCAGATTCTTTGATCCCACTCTCAGGGATTCTGATTCAGCAAGTCTGAAGTGGGCCTATGAATGTGCATTCCTAACAAGCTCCCAGGTGACACTGACACTGTCAGTCTGCTGACCCACTTTGAGTAGAGCCAACAGCATGATACAATCTTTAGAGAAATTTCTTCAGCTCTTAATGTCTAGTTTATTCTTTAGGAGCAAATAGTGAAATCTGTATCTTAAAATAAGCCAAGACAGTTTCTCTTCTGGACTTCAGTGTTCTCTAATTTGTAAATGTTACCAACATCAGAGAACAGAGGCTTGAGGAGCAGTTCACTTGTCTGTATCATTTAGTGGTAAAAGAACATGAGATTTAGAAACAGACCTACAAGATTTCAAATCTCACTTTTAACATTTATTAGCTGTGTGCCCTTGGGCAAATTACTAAAACTTTCTGAATCTCATTTTTAACATTTGTGCAGAAAAAAAAAAAAAGATCTATGTGAAAATGTTATTGTAAGCATTTAACAAATTAACCTATGTGAATACATTATGATATTTGTCAAGCACTGAACGATATCCTTTCAGACCTCACTGCATTCATTATGCTCTCCATTCCCCCTACATTTTTAACTTCTCCATTTTCACTGGCTCTGCCTCTAAGACAAGGCATAATTTTTCCTCCAATTTGAAAATAATCCTGTATGACCCTACATAACTGACTTCTCCCCTCAGTTTCCCTCACAACCAACCTTTGAAGAAATTACCTATGCTCACTGCCTCTAGTTTCATATTGCTTCATCGTTCAACCTACAATTACATCTGAAATTCTGCCTCCACTGTCAAAACGAAATTGTCTTCTTAATGATCATATTGACTTGTAAGTGTATAATCAACACTATCATGAACAATGTCTCTCAGGCATGTGGCCTCTAGCCCTAGGTGGCTGGCATAGCTCACCACTCACTGGCCCTGCAAACTGTCTTCAACCTCAGCTTTAGTAATGCTTTTCTCTCTTGGTTTCCCTTTACCTCGTCCTTGCTGGTACCTCTTCCACGGCTTGCCCCTATTTTCTCTCAGTCAGCCTGCTGTCTCGGAGAGATCTCATCCTTGCTCATGCTTGTAATTCCCATCTCTGTACTTTGACACTCGTCAACCCCACATACCCAGTAGAGACTTCTCTCCTTTGTCAAGGGACCATTTAACTTCCAAACGAATATCACTATCTTAATGTCCAAATTTAAATTCCACAAAACTAAACATAGACATGCCCAGAATATACACCTATACTTCCTGTATTCCCCATGAGAACGCATGGCAATTCCATGCACCTAGTCCAAATGGCTATCTTGAAAAATTCACTCTGCCTGGAACATTCTTCACCCATTCTTTATTCGGCAAACTTCTATTCTTCCTTTGAGTTAAAGCATAGACATTAGTTTCTCAGGAATCTTTCTCTGACCACCCTAGTAACCCCTCCTATGTATTTCTCCAGACCCTATACCTCACCTATAGCAGAATTCCTAACCATTTCGCCCATTACACTCTCAGTCTCATGGAGGAAAAGACTAGTCGTTCTCTCTTTAACTAATAAAGCATCAGCACACAGCTGAACACACGGCACATGATAGATGCTTAAAAATATTGTTTGACTCTCTTTTCCAAAATTATTCAGTCATTCTCACTGGGCCACCCTCTTCTGCACAGTAGGTGAACCACAGTGAGCAGAATAGACAAAACTCCCTCCTCAGGTGTCAGAGTGTCAGAGACAGACAATAAACTAGACAAGTAATAAATCATCACAAAATTGCAAGCATTATGAAAAAGAAACAATTACACCAAGAGGAGAATAACAGAGGGGAATCTGTATAGAGAGGTGACAGAGATGGGAGTTGTTTTTTAAACGGGATGAGCACAATATGGCCACGAAAAGAGCACACAGCATGAGAAAAGGCCCCATTGTGGGAAAGACCTGGTGTGCTTTAGGGAGGTCACCGCTTCCCCACCTGAGAGAAGAAGCATATGGAAACTCAGAGAGTGAAGGGAACTGTTGTCTAAGATGAGGCTAAAGAATTAAGCCAAGTCCATTCTTTGTAGAGACTCACTATCAAATAAGAATAATTTACTCCTCCAACTCAAGTTCAATAAGTTTCAATGTTCTAGTTACGGTTCACATCAAATTCTCACGGCATGTTATTTTTTATTCAGTCGTCTTAATCCCATACAGCAAACAACTTTTAGTCATAATTCCATAGTGCTTAAGTCTTTCCTGAAAATAAATTTTTATATACTTTGCTAGTAGTCAGTTTATGTCATTTTTTTAACACATTAAAGAGCCTTGAAGATATAGCCATGTTTTTCATTAAACAATATATCAGAATAGCTCTGTGAATATAATTTCCATATAAAATCTCTACTAGATATGTAATAAATCAGATTTATGCCATTACCTTAATAAAAAATCCTATATTCTTATAGTATCAATAAGAAACTAAGTTCAGAAATGTTATTTTTCAGAAGTAATTTATTTCAGAATAAATTTTTCATTAAACAATATTGAGTGCGAGATTCTTGAGTCCATTTTTTTCATCATAGAAACTTTAAATAATACTAGCTCTAATCTTAGTAATATGTGCTTACTTAACTGCAAAATTTATAATATGAACTTATACATAGGTATCAACTTTAGATTTTAGACTACATTTTTAAACTCTGAGTCTAAGGAAAGCTTTTCAATATTTAATGATCCGCCCATTTAAGGCATCTAAGTTAATGAAATGATTGATTATTAAATATATGGATTATCTATATTAGGGTTTCTCAACCTTGATAAATTTTGAGCTCAATAACTCTTTACTATAGGGAACTATCCTATGAATCATAGAATAATGACGTGTATTCCTGGTCCCTGACCACTAGAAGCCATTTGCAACTCCTAGTCCCCAAGCTGTGATAACCAAAAGTCTGGTTGAGAATCATCAGTTGATATATTTTAGCAAGCAGAGACTCTGGATTTGGAATATAGCATTCCATCCGTTCCTACACAGTTGGATGTCCCTATTTTATGTCATTAATATCCAAAACAATCCTTGGTAGATCTGTTACCTGTATACATCTGAATGCTAGAGTCAGTTGATATTTTCTTGAAAATGACACAGGTTTTGTTGACTTCACTGGTTCTTCTGATAACAAGCAAAAAAGGAACAATTTAAATTATAGTTGATTTTTTCTAATTATATCTGTGATTCATAATAATTGTATAAAATTTAGAAAACTATGTAAAGCATATTAGAGAATGTAAAAGCTACTAAGGATAACCACTTAGCATTTTGAAATATTTTTGTTGTTTGGATATATACATATATTTCATAAAATTGGGAAAATGCTGTTATGCAATTTGTTTTTATAGAGGGTATAGTTTTATAGAGTATATTCAATATCATATTGTATGCATTTGTATATGTTATTAAATATTATTTGAAAACATTAGTTTATTATATTTTTATGTACTGTTATTAAGGAAAGATAATTTATTATTCACCCTTCTTAAGTGCTTTTCCAATTTTGTTTTAATGACTAAAATCTATAATATAAAGAAAATAGTTTAATACATAGCAATCTAATGTTGTCTTTGAATTACTATTTCTATGGGTGGTTTTTATATTCCCATGTAAGAGACACAGATTTTCAGGCAACTTTCTTCTCTTACACTTGGTCTTTGAATATTTTCTTTTTGGTTTAGTAGTTACTACAGCTCATGGAAAATAAAATAATATACATATGAGGTGATAGAAAGGGCTAAAAGGAAAAATCTACACACAGACATACAATCACACACTTCTCTAGTATCAAATTATTTTCTGTCTGTACAGGCAAAATAGATTGGAAATAAATTTTTCAGGGGCTTATTCACAAATCCTGAAAAGGTGACCCAAGGAGCTATTGCCTCTCTAATGAAATGGTGAGTTAATTATACTCTTCCAATAATGATATAAATGTTGAAAGATAATTTGTTTAGTTTTCTGTTTAAAACTGGTGTATAAGAATAATAGATCTATTCATTTCTAGATATCTACCCAAGAGAATAGAAGACATACATCCACACAAAAACTTGCATGTGAATGTTCATAGCACTGTTACTCATTAATAGCCAAAAAGGTGGAGAAGACCCAAATGATCATCAACTGATGAACGTATAAACAAAGTAGGGTGTATCAAAATAATGGGATACATTTCAACTATAAGAGAGATTGAAGTACTGATATGTGGTACAACATGGATGAATCTTGAAAACATTTTAAATGGAAAAAGCTGAATGAAAGAAGTGGTCACAAAAAGCCATATATCATATGACTTCATTTATATGGGATGTCTACAATAGTCAAACTCATAGACAAAGTAGATTAGTGATTTCCAGGACAGAGGAGTGGACAGAATGAGAAATGACTTGTAATGGGTTCAGGATTTGTTTGCGGGGCGGTGTGTGTGTGTGTGTGTGTGTGTGTGTGTGTGTGTGTGTTTCTGTGTGTGGAGGGGGCTATGATAACGTTCTGGAATTAGAAACTGGTGATGGTTGCACAGCATTGTAAACAAGTAAAATTTGCTGGACTGTATGCTTTAAAGGAGTGGATTTCATGTTTTATGACTTATATCTCAATATAGCCAAAAGAATAATCCTTCTATAATCCATTCTGCAATTGATTAGTATCTATGGTGTAGCAAAGTAGGAACAAATATAGATGGTATCTCCAAGAAAGGAGACAACTCTAGTTGATAAAAATAATTGGAAACCAATCCCTCAGTATAAGTATATATATTTAAATGTTTATTTATTTTTGAGATAGACAGAGGGAGAGAGAGGATCTGAAGCAGACTGTTCTGACAGCAGTGAGCCCGATGGAGGACTTGAACTCACAAACCATGAGATCATGACCTGAGCTGAAGTCGGACACTCAACTGAGCCACCCAGGTGCCTCCAAAATAAGTGTTTTTAAAATAGTCTGAGTTTTAGTTTCCACTGCTTTAAAGTCAGCAGCTTAGAGGAATATCCAAGGTGCCTATCTGTAAATATCTTCACTTGCAAGAAACATTTATTCCCCTGAAACTCAGTGATTTAACTATAAAGTCTGGTATAAAGTTATTTCAGTAGCATCACCTTCTATGCTATTCTCAGTAGCATCTTCTTCTAAGAGAAGAGATTTCTATCAACAGTGAGCCTAAGAAAGTCAAATGAGCACTACCCTATGAATGCAATAAGAAAGCAGTAGTTTAATATTTGAATTTTACAAATCTAATTACTGGGCCATCTGCTAAAATAATTCTGGTTACTCTGGGTTAGGATCTGAACCTCTCTCCCTTATCAAGATTTATCTCCATTTTAGAGAAAGGAACAACAGTAGTTCTATCATTTTAATAAATTGTGAGGGAGAGGAGGTCAGCTCTAAACACAGTATAGCAATTAATACTCCTCTCTCAGCCTAAGGCTTTAAGATGATATAAAGTTATTTCAGTTTTTAAATCATTCTAATATATTGTTGAACAATCCCCCAAGTATTTAAATGGTGTAAGAAAAAATAACAGTATAACTTTTAAAGGATGCAAAATAAAACATAAGGCTTATATTGCTGTCAACTATTCATATGGGAAACTGCTGTGGATATCTGGAGAAAAATAAACTAATGTGAAATGTCAAAGGGAACAAATAGAAAAATCTTTGATCAACTTGTTGTTAAGTATTGAGTGTAAATATCTTTCTCAGAGCCTACTTTCGACCTAGACCTTGGTTATAACTCCTTACATTGCAATAGGTGTAATATCCATATGGGAAAAAACTAATTTGGTAAAGCATTTTGGCTGACATTTAAGAATGGATCAGGTCAGAGTGGAGCTGACCTCATTTGGAGGTGTTCAGAAGGGCAATATGGAAAATGAGACAAAGAAAGAGATTATGGAAAAGCAACAAAACTTGGCAAAGATACTTCTGCGAGTAAAATTTTAGGTCAAGTCCCCGGTGTTACAAGCAATACAAAATATCACTGAATTGTTAACAACAAACCTTATTTAACATTCAGTACCTTTTAGGTTTCTGAAGTACTGGAAAACAATGATCGTTAATACAATATGCCATTTTGACAAGGTACCGCTATTGTTTTCATTTACAATACTATGCCCCAGTGAACATGGGGAAGTCATGTCAATCAGACCATGAAAAGGAAAAAGTTTGCACAAACAAGTGCACTATTAACCATAGAATCTGGAAAAGGGAAAAAAAAACATTGGAGACAAGCTGTGAACAAACATAACTTTTTCAAAAGGGACAAAATTTGGTTTTACTTCCACATTATTTCATAGGCTTAATACACTGCAATTTTCAAAACACTGTTCGTGTGTTCCAATCATGTCAGATGTATGGGCAGCCAGTGAATCTTTATGAGAAATAGAGAATGCAAATAGTGTGGCTGTCTTCATATTTACAGTTGGCTACACTCTCTTGGCTCCCAATTTATCAGCTTTTAATTGTAACAGATAATGTTTATTGCTCAAGGAATGGTTTATCTTGTGAAGATAACATTGAAGTTACCAAGAGAACATGGTAAAAAAGCACTTGACCGATTACTATGCTCTAAGACATTCTTCTTTGGCAGTGATAGTTTTCTAAAATTCATTCAGCTTATTTGTCATAGTACTACTGTTTTTTAAACTGCCACCTGGAACTAATGATAACTCTGCAAAAATAAATCAGCTGTTTGATCATAATTTACAATAAAGTCTCTCAACATTCTTTCTTCACTTGAATGATAGGGAGTATTTCTATCAATAGTGGCTCAGGAAACTAAAGAAACTCAATGCAGTTGAGGTGTAGCTCTTTCCATGTGCATATATTAGTATGCATCTGGTAGGAAAGGAGAGAGGAGGAGTTTGGAAAATCTGAGGAAAGCTCTCTAGGTGGTCTTATATAAGTTGAACTCCCACCTCCCCCAATTCCTCAAGATTTCTCACTTAAAACCTTTTGTTGGAATACTTTTTCTGTTATTGATGGTTGATAGTACTATCAATGAAAGATTACAGGTAGATTAAAAGTTGTATAAAAAATCAACTTTTGAAACAATGGTAACCCTCCTTATAACTATCTGTGCTTAACAGAATTAAAAACAAAATTAAAATATAATCTACCACTTAAAAGACTTTTCATAATTTATACAATTATTTCATGTATTGAGTATCTACTACATGCTAGGTGCTATTTTAGATGTCTTAGGGACACAGACATGGATTATCATTTTGTGAAGATCATAATCTAAGAAGAAAGCTTATAAATGCATATAAATAAGTACCCTGTAAGTTAAAATGGCTAGTATTGGTAAAATAAAATTTCATAAGAAGGAAAGGTCATTAGTTAATAAAGGGTTACTAGTTATTTTACAGGGTGGGCCTGAATTAATATATGTGTAGAATTACCTGCTACCGGTTTTAGTCTTTATCAAAATCTACTGATGAATTGACCTCATATTAAGACAAAATATGTCAAATAAGCCACTGATAACTTCAGGTAATACCAACTTTTGGGGAATGATCTGAGTATAAGCATGAAATTATCTTTATCTGAGTAGTTAAAGGATCTGGTACTAAAGATAAATGTATACTATTAGAAATATCTGTGATCTATGTCTCTGTACACCAGAAATTTCCCCTCTCCAGCAAGGACTTTCCTGACCATCCTGTCTAAAAGGCTCCCTGTGGCACTCTCTCGCCCGTCTTCTCACTTGTCTTGAGCATACAGGCATTATTTTTTGTATTTATTCATTTGTTTCATAGCTTCCTCAAGATAATTGAAGCTCTTTGTGGATAGAGGACTTTCTCATGTTCATGGTTATTTCACCAGGATCTGGCATATGGTAAGCATTCAATAAATATTGCTGAATTATGGAATAATTTGCTAACTTAATAATAAAATAAGCACAGATTCTAAGATTCCAAAGCACCGGATACTCCAAAGGATATTACCCACACAATTTCATCTAATCCTTTGCCTTTAAAAGACATCTATAAAATGTAACTCCCAAACAAATATTTAGTGGATTGGTTTCTGCATTTGAACTCTGTTTGACTTCTCTGGTTAACAAAAGTCCCAAGTTTAATACATCAAAAACAGAAGCTTTGATTTGCCATTTGGGGCTATTCTTCCAGTGTTCTCCATCTTGGTTAATGCTATTACCATCCACCTAGTTGTTCAAGCCCCAAACCAGTCTTGATTCTTCTTGTTCTTTCACCCCCCACATCTGATCCATCACCTGCCCAGGTATATCACATATTTCTGCACCTTTGGTATCTGCGGGGCTCCTCTCCTGAACTAGCTTCTTTTCTTGATTTCTTATTTTGTCCTCCCTCCATCCTTGCCTTCCTATAATCTTTTCTTTACACAGCAACCAAATATATCTTTCAATGACTTAAATTATATTAGGTTGTTCCCTTAAAACCTGAAGGGAATTTCCCCTGCACTTAGGATAAAATCCAAGCTCTGATATGGACAAAGGATTCTTCATGATCTACTTCTACTGACTTCTTTGACTTCTTTTCTTAGAACTTTGTTTTTTTGTACCCTAAAATCTAGCACCACTGGTTTTTGTCTGTTCAATTCCAAGCTTAGTTTTGCTTCAGGACCTCTCCTCTGCTGTTTTCTCTGATTTGAAGTCTGTTGTTTCTTACTTTCACTATTTTTCAACACAAAGGTCTTGGCTAAAATATCTCTTCCTCAGAGGTCTTCCCCACCACCTTATATAACGCTGTCATCTCCTACCCCCAGCCCTGTTTATCTTTTTCTTACTCCATTTCACCATATGGAATTACCTGATATGTTTATTTATTTGTTTACATTACAATGTAAACTCCATGAGAACAAGGACTCATCTGCCTTACAAATGTCAGAATGCTTGACAAATAAATGCTCACTAAATATTTGTTAAGTCAATTAATGAAGTAATTAATTAGTCATCAATCAACTGCTCATGAAATACTGCCTTTTAAGCAAATTTTAAATTTATTTAACTTTAAGGATCTCTAAACACTACCCTAATTTAGTTTCATTAATATTTATTGTGCACCTCCTATACGCAAGAGACTGAGATAAGGTCTGAATATATAAATATGAATGGGAAATTTAATCAGCTTTTTAGATAGGGTTGGTTAGCTGGAGAAATATCAAGATAAATAATTTTAACATTGATGATCATTGTAACAATACACAGAATACAAAAACAGTGGAGAAGATAAAGAGAGTATGATATTGTGGCTGTGGCATTGCAAGACAAAACAACACCACAGAGTTAGCAATATAAAATCTAAGAGTTCACAAACGTATAGGTAAACCCAGATGCAATTCAAACAGAGTGAATATCACGGGGAAGTAAACACATCAAGACTACAAAAGCACCGTGAGTTCAGTATGGATTTGGAATGTTAGAGCTCTCTTGCAGTTATTGTCAAAGAAATGATTACACAAAAACCATGTATGCCATATTAAGGAGTTTAAATGCCATTGTGCAAGAGATGAGAAAGAAGTGAAGAACTTCTTTAAAACATTCCCAAATGTCTATTCCTACCAATTATGAAAACGGAAGGAAACCTCTCTAATGGTGAAGTTTTTGATACTTAAGATTGATATATTACTTAATGACTCAGAGATGAATCATGGACTGGTATAGGGACATGGCACTTTTAGCTTTTCTTTTAACCTTTTCCATAGCAAATTATGAAATTCTCCTTAAGAAAATTTCATTTCTATTGAAAATACATTAGTTTAGGTATCAAAATTCAGTACTAAATACTTGATATTGACTTATACTTGAACTATATAAGAAACCTAGCCGATTACCAGATTTGATTCATGTGTAGTGCCTGACTTACAGTAGATAACCAAAAATGGTTGCTGAATCATGATCAATAATTAAATTTAATTGCTTACTATGATTTTTTAACTATACAAGGAATTGTGGAGCTTTTTTGTTGTTAACAGATTTACTAAAATTTCAGATGAGATGGTAATGTTACTGCAATATTATAACTGAATATTATAACACTGCTTTACTGTTTTCTCTGTGCCATTTTACAGATGATAAGAGGGAGGCTTAAAGAGGTTGAGTTACTTGTACTTGATTGCATAGGTAGTAATGGGTGGAGCAAAAAGTCCAATGGAAGTTTCAGTCCAAAATACTTGCTTTTTAATGATGACTATAACGTAATGTTTCTCTGTTCCAGAAGAAAATGATAAGATCCTGGTTATATATAGCAGAGATATACTGCATTAAAAAGACTTTAGATGATGATGGAGTTGTTAAAATTAAGGAGGAAGACACAGTTTTACATCTGGTTTTCTCGAAGAGTTTTGCTAAACCTAGCAGTTCACATCTGGCTGACTCTGTGTGGCAAGAAAGGAACTATTTTCTACCCTCTCAATGATGCACATTTTCCATTATAAATTCATCTTTCAATGTAGCCTAGATGTTTTCATTCTTATTTCCTCACAATTTTGAATTTTCTTCTTTTTGTTCTTTTCTTTTCTGTAAAATCATGTATATTATCAGATCCAACCCCCAACCCTTCTCCTCATGAGCTATGTGCTAGGAATTATATACTGAAAGCTGGGCTTCTTTGAGTGAATCCACCCTTGTCTTGCTTGTGTAAAGTAAGTCTGTACTGTTGTCTGCCGTGTTCCTGAGATATAATCCAAAGCACTGACCAAATTTAACATTCTTAATTTTTCACTGCCAAAAAAGGAAGATTTCAAGCCAACAGGAACAAGTCTAGGAACAAACATATTGGATAAGCTGAACTTCAATTAATTCTTCCTAAGTGAATTTTAGAGAAAAAACTAGCCATTCTGCGTCATTTTTAAACACAGAATGAAATCTTTTTCCTTTTATTGTCTCTTAGGACACAGCAATGCTATATTTTAATTTTTTTTTAATTTTTAAAATTTATTTTTGAGAGAGAGTGTGAGTGGGGGAGGGACAGCGAGAGAAACACAGAATGTGAAACAGCCTCCAGGCTCTGATCTGTCAGTGCAGAGCCCAACGTGGGGCCCAAACTCATGAACCACGAGTTCATGACTTGAGCCAAAGTTGGCCACTTAAATGACTGAGCCACCCAGGCGCCCCTCAATGCTATTTTTTAACATAAAAATTTAAAAATCATGTTCTAACATTTATCACCTCTTTATAGTTATGGCTAAGTGCTTTATAATCTATTATCTTCTCTTATAGAATGCAGAAAAATACTCCACCAAAACTAGGAATTATAATAAAACAGTGTGGGTAAATTTCCTTTATTTAGAAATGATCTCCCAATGGAATTTTCTTGCTACTTTCACTTTTCTCATTATTAGTCTGTTTAACAAGCAAATCATGGGGCACCTGGGTGCTCAGTTGGTTAAGCATCTGACTCTTTGTCTTGGCTTGGGTCATGATCTCATGGTTTATGAAATTGAGCCCCATGTTGGGATCTATGCTGACAGTATGGAGCATGCTTGGAATTCTCTCTCTCTCTCTCTCTCTCTCTCTCTCTCTCTCTCTCAAAATAAATACACTTAAAAAAAAAAAGCAAATCTTAAACAACCAAAACGAACAAGATCTATGTTAGAGAACACAGGTTTTAAGACTAGGACAATATTAAATCATGAGGCTCTCCTCCCCCTGGAGTGCTGTGAAGGGTACAGTGTTCTTTTGGAAACTAGAGGAAGACTAATTCTCAGACCATGAAATATGTAACATAAATGTAGTTATTCAACGTAACAGTGAACAAACAGGGTAAAGCTACCATGGAGTTTGGAAAAGACTAGTCCCAATACAATAGCACCCCATGCATATTCTTCTGTGGTTACCCCCAAGGCTTGTTTCTGTATTCCCTTACTTTTCTACATTGTACTCAGCTATGTATGTATTTCAACTATATGTGCATGTAAACAAACATTGTTCAATTTTGCTGTTTTGGGATCTTTATAAAAATTGTATTGCATGGTAGGAGATCTTCTGATATTGTTTTTTTGCCTTCAATACAGTGTCTTAGATTCATCCAGGTTGATGTCTATACTTAGAGTCCATTCTCTGGTTTGTTTCTAGTTTTTTGTTATTCCAAACAATGCAGCTATGTAAACATTCTCACGTATGCCTGCAGGACAGATGTGCAAATTTCTCCATGACCCATTATCTGTGCATTTTACATGAAAATAAGAAATGGTTTCCAAATTGTCTGTTCCAATTTAAACACTCCCCAGTAGTGTACCAATCCTAATTGTCCCACATTTGTACAGACACTTTATATTGTCACATTTTTTAAACTGCCAATATAATTAAGGTAAAATATTTATATTATTGAAGCCTTAACTTGCATTGCCCTTATTACTAATGAGGTTAGTAATTGAGAGAGAGAGAGAGAGAGAGAGAGAGAGAGAGAGAGAGAGAGAGACCAGGGGAGGGGTAGACAGAGAGGGGGAAAGAGAGAATACCAAGCAGAATTCCACACTGTCAGCACATAGCTGGATGTGAGGCTGCATCTCCCAAACTATGAGATTGTGACCTAAGCCAAAGTCAAGAGTTGAATGCTCAACCAACAGATTGAGCTACCCAGGTGCCTCAACAAATATCTTCTCTAGCTTTCTAATGATGGTGTCTTTCTTTCTTTTCTTTCTTTCTCTTCTTTTCTTTCTTTCTTTCTTTCTTTCTTTCTTTCTTTCTTTCTTTCTTTCTTTCTTTCTTTCTTTCTTTCGTTTCTTTCTTTTTCATGAACAAGAGGCCTTAATTTGGATACTTTCTAATGTCTTGTTTGCGAAATGTTTCTAAACACCAAGCTCATAGAGATAATCTATGTATTCTTCTAAGAGTTTAGAATATTGTCTTTTCTCTTTTAGAATTTGGTTCACCTAGAATTGATGTTTGCATATGATATAAAGAAGGAAGATATTTTATTTTATTTTCCATATGCATAATCACTTGCCTTAATGCCATTTATTGAAGAGCCCATCCTTTACAAACTAATCTGCAAAACCATCTCTATCAAATGTTCAATTTCCCTATATATATAGTAAATTTGTTCAGTTTGTGTTACTAGATATTGGAGACTCTAAATGGATGGGCCCTGCTTACCAAGCCTTTTAATGCAATATTGGATGTGTAAAGAGCACTTAGCTGTAATTTGGGGAAGGGATAATGGGTAGAGAGTTCAATGGCTCTGCCTAAGAAATTAAAGGCATTCAGTGCTGGAGGATGGCAACTTGAAAAGATAGGAACATTGGCTTGGATCAACAGTGGGTCCCAAGAAAATGGAGAGGTATGGCCAAGAGAATATTCCTCTGGAGGCAAGATTGATAGTTTTTAGAATAGTGATGTGTAATATTCAAATCGAAGTTGCTGTTCGAATTATTCTGTTCAGTTTTCAAAGCCTTCAGAAAATGTCAGACACATACTAATATCATGGAATTTGGGTGGTTTCCAGTGAGGAACAAATCAGCACAAAAGAAAAGGACAATCATTTTAGATGGGAAGATGCAGATCAGGGGTCAAAAACTGAGCAGGAGCAGGATCCTGGATCAAAACTGATGAAAGGAATAGAAGCTTTCTGTTCCTTGGAAACAGTGGAGGAAGGACGGGTGGCTGAGATAGGATTTTTTCCTCCTATGTAGGTCCAGATCATTTTATTGGGCTGTTAAAGTAAAGGTTATATTGCTCCTCACAACCACAATCTTATTGTTCCTGTAGTTTCCAAGCTCCTACATAGAAAGCTTTATGAAGTTTTTATTCATTTCTTTTGCTTTGAACTATAATATTAAGGCCCCAACTCCACAGCACAGTATCCAGGCTGCATAAAATCAGTGCAGGACATGTGGATCATGAAAACAAGCATACTGTGACATCATAGTATGAGTACATCAGGTTTTAGAGTCATCCATGGGATCATGGCTGATGGAATCATTTCAGACAAGATAAGCAAGTTTACTGGTAAGGGAGCAGCAAAATCTACCTGTGATACAATGATCTGTATCTCTCTCTCCAATTTAGAGTTTCCAGCAAAAACAAGATAGAAACATATTCAACAGCTGGGATACCTCATTGGAAATTCATCCACAGTATTTCCTGGAGATTAAACTGTTAGATGTATTTAGTGAAAGGAAAAAATAAATTTGTTGATAAAATCTAATAATATCATTCTATTTAAAAACTCTTCCTAAATTTGCTCCATGGAAACCATCTATACACTAGGAGAAGAAATAAATACAACAAAAGTTTTAAAGTTTAAGTCAAACTTTGATTATATTTTTACTATACTTTTAAACTTATTTCTTTAAAAGCAGTAGGTCAGTTACTAAAGTCTGTCTATAATAAGTATTAAGGCATTAACTATGTATTTTATACAATAAATGGCAGGCATGACCAAAGGTGAGCCCTGTTTTAAAACAGATAAGGAGAGATTTAGGACTTTGTGTATATGAAATGCGTAAGATTAAGAAAGACCATGAATAAATGTATCCAAACATTCTTTGGATTTATTACAAGGTAACCCTTTTATATCTCATAAAAGAAATATTGAATGTTGAGTGTAAAACAGCTATTGTAATTGATTCACATGTAAATTCCATGGTGAAGCCTTTCTCAATCCTTGCCAGATTCATTACTTATTTTTCCCCTGGATTCTCATACTGTTGATCATAGCTTTTATATGACTCAATATATCATATTATATGATAGCCACTGGAACAAAGCAGACATTACTACTTGTTGATGAATAGACTAGCACAAACCACTGCTTAAATTAATTGAGAAGTAAAATCTCAATTAAGTTAAACAAAACAAAACAAAACAAAAAACAAAACAAAACAAAACAAAACAAAACAAAACAAAACACATATGTCCTTGTCAGTGTGGTCATGGTTATTTCTATCTAAAGTATAGCATGAGGCTATGGACAGAATTAATAGGAACTCTTAAGGAAAAGAAAGGAGAAAGGAAGGAATGAGGAAGAAAGGGAAAGAAGGAAGGAAAGAAGGAAGAAGAAGGGGAAGGAAGAAGGGAGAGGGAGAAGAAAAAGAGGGAGGAGGTGAGAAAGAAAATTTAAAAAAGAACAGAAAGAGTTTTGGAGAGGCAAAACATTAATGGAGTGGCCTATTTTAAAAAATTATCTGCAAATTTAATGGAAGGAAATATTTCCAGATGAAAATTAGCATACTTTAACGAAAGAAGTTTTAAATGTCAATAACTACTCTAAGTAGACCATTTTAATTCTTTTATGTATAATAATAGTGATGCTATATTAATTAAGCCAGCAGTATTCTGTTTTACGTAGTCTGTGGATCATACTTTGAGAAACACTGGATTAAAAAAAATTGTATTAGAAAAAGAAAAGCAATAACAACAAAAAAACTCTATATGGCATGAACATTAGGTATGAAATGAAAACACTGCTTCCTGCTGACTCTACCCAGTGTAATAACATACTCTCTCATGTTATGAAGCAGTGAAAACATTCCCATAGTTGCCCTGTGGGAGGCATGGAAGGGAATCTAGTGTTTTGAGAAATAAAAGGAGAGTAATTTACCCAGTTACATAGGCCCATCCTATTTCCCTTCCTTATGGTTTAACTAACCTCATCTTTAATACACTCGCTAGAAAACCAGGCTAATTATGAATAAAACCAGAAACGTATCTAAACATTTAAACCAATATCACTACCAAAAGTGGACTTTGTTTGGGTAGGAGAAACCGACTCTAATTCTTTATGGTTATGATTGATACTTACACTCAAGATGACAAATATATACTTAAACTTGTTATATCCAGAAACAAGACTATGACTCTAAGCTTCATGGATGATCCTGATTATTCAAAAAGGATCCAGAACCATCTTCATAGTAAGAAAGACTACACAGAAGTTTAGATAGAGCACAGCCTTAGGAGTCAAATGGCCCTGGGGTTGAACAGCTATTTGCTCTTGAGCAAATTATTTCATTTCTATATCTAGGATTGCTTCTATATGAAACAGGCGATTGGGATATTTCTATCACAGGACTGTTTTAGAGTGATAAGTGGGATAATGTGTGTCTGTTACATAGCAGATTCTCAGTTAAAACAAGTTTCCTGTCCTCCAACATCTTCGATCTCCCTTTGTATTAGATGACTAACACTATTGACTGCAATTTTATTTGCAAGTTGGCCACAAATTTAAAAGGTTTAGCCAGGTTCTTCTTCTCATACGTGGAGAGGTGAGCATTTTTTGAAAGGTGACTTAGTCCAAATCTTGACTCAGTCATTTCTTGCCTGGATTAAGTAGAGGAATGGGGGGCAGGGTGCTAATAGGAGAGTGGAATAGTCTCCAATGGTCAGGAAGCTGAGTCTGGAGCAACTCATTTTATCAATGGACAATCACACACATGGTCTTTTACAACTTCAGTTTGTCACCAATGCATAAACCATTCTCTTGGGATGAAAAAAAAAATCACTCAAATAAGTTATGTCTAGCAGAAAAATCTGTTGAATGTAGCGAATTAAATTATTTATGAAAATTAAGTGTTTATCCTCAAATACCTATTGTTTCTAATATGAACATATGCAAAAAAAGCAAAAGTTAACCAGAAAGGGACACCATTTCATGCTTCTGAATTTCACAAAGTACATTCTTTGGTATAAACAAAACATGAATAGCTTCATTTTATTATC